>NC_053022.1:201389734-201558437 GCF_003073215.2 Triticum urartu | reverse complement strand
AAAGGTACTGTAATGAACTCATTCTTGATTTATATTGGTGTTAAACCTACTGTATTCCAACTTTTATATGGTTCATAAACTATATTACTAGCCATAGATTCATCAAAATAAGCAAACAACACACGAAAAACAGAATTTGTCAAAAACAGAACAGTCTGTAGTAATCTGTATCTAACGCAAACTTCTGGAACCCCAAAAATTATAAAATAAAATTATGTATGTGAGGAATTTATCTATTAATCATCTTCAAAAATAATTAACTAAATAGCACTCTCCAATAAAAAATGGCAGCAATTCTCGTGAGCGCTAAAGTTTCTATTTTTTACAGCAAGATCAAAAAGACTTTCCCCAAGTCTTCCCAACGGTTCTACTTGGCACAAACACTAATTAAACAAAAATAACACAACCAAAACAGAGGATAGATAAATTATTTATTACTAAACAGGAGCAAAAAGCAAGTAATAAAAATAAAATTGGGCTGCCTCCCAACAAGCGCTATCGTTTAACGCCCCTAGCTAGGCATAAAAGCGAAGATAGATCTAGGTATTGCCATCTTTGGTAGCAAATTCTTCAATAAGGCACCTATAACCCCTAGGAGTCTCTTTCTTTTTATTAATTATCAAACTCCTAGGCACAAAATCAAGAAAATCATTTGTAGCAAAAGGTTCCTTAAGGATAGCAAGAAAGTTGGGGTGAACACTTATGGATTTGAGGTCCGCATTTCCCTTACTAGAAGTTTCACCCTTAATTTTAGGAACATACATCAATTTGGCAATCTTAGAATTAGAAGGAGTGTTTTTCACGGAAGAAAAGGCAGATCCTAGGTTGGTAATAATATCCTCAATTTTATCAATTCTAGTGGAATCTTGATCTATCTTTTCATTAACCATAGGTTCATTTTCTTTAAAAAAATTAAGAGCCACTCCTACCTTAGATCCGTATTGGTAACTTGGTTGTGGATCTTTCTATCCAAATTTTCAATCAACTCTACGGTAGCAACTTTATTTTCAACAATTTCAAGCCTTTGCATCACATGTTCCAAAGTTAAAGTAGTTCCATTAACCAAAAGAGGTGGTGGGCCAAACAAATCTATCATAGCATTATAAGGATCAAAAGTATGGCTACCCAAGAAATTTCCTCCGGTAATGGTATCGAGAATATATCTATTCCAAGGCGTGATGCCTAAATAAAAATTGCGAAGAAGAACGGAAGTAGATTACTTCCTAGTAGATCTATTTTGCGCATTGCAAATTCTGTACCAAGCATCTTTTAGATGTTCTCCCTCCCTTTGCTTAGAATTAAGAACTTCATTCTCGGGAGACAAGGGAGTAGATAAAGGACTAGCCATAACAATGAGGCAAGAGAAAAAGAGGCGAACGGAAAAGAGAGGGTGAATAAAACGGCAAGGGTGAAGTGGGGGAGAGGAAAACGAGAGGCAAATGTCAAATAATGTAATTCGAAGGATAAGAGTTGTGATGGGTACTTGGTATGTCTTGACTTGGCATAGATCTCCCCGACAATGGTGCCAGAAATCCTTCTTGCTACCTCTTGAGCACTGCGTTGGTTTTCCCTTGAAGAGGAAAGGATGGTGCAGTAAAGCAGTGTAAGTATTTCCCTCAGTTTTTGAGAACCAAGGTATCAATCCAGTAGGAGACCACGCGCGAGTCACCTCATACCTACACAAACAAATAAGAACCTCGCAACCAGCGTGATAAAGGGGTTGTCAATCCCTTCACGGCCACTTACAAGAGTGAGATCTGATAGAGATGATAATAATAAGATAAATATTTTTGGTATTTTTATGATATAGATTGAAAGTAAAGATTGCAAAATAAAATAGATTGGAAACTTGTATGATGGAAAATAGACCCGGTGGCCATAGGTTTCACTAGTGGCTTCTCTCAAGATAGCATAAGTATTACGGTGGGTGAACAAATTATTGTCGAGAAATTGATAGAAAAGCGAATAATTATGAGAATATCTAGGCATGATCATGTATATAGGCATCACATCCGTGACAACTAGACCGACTCCTGCCTGCATCTACTACTATTACTCTACACATCGACCGCTATCCACCATGCATCTAGAGAATTAAGTTCATAAGAATAGAGTAACGCCTTAAGCAAGATGACATGATGTAGAGGGATAAACTCATGCAATATGATATAAACCCCATATTTTTATCCTCGATGGCAACAATACAATACGTGTCATTTCCCTTTCTGTCACTGGGATCGAGCATGCAAGATTGAATCCAAATCTAAGCACTTCTCCCATTGCAAGAAAGATCAATCTAGTAGGCCAAACCAAACTGATAATTCGAAGAGACTTGCAAAGATAAACCAATCATACATAAAAAAATTCAGACAAGATTCAAATATTGTTCATAGATAATCTGGATCATAAACCCAAAATTCATCGGATCTCGACAAACACACCGCAAAAAGAAGAGTTACATCGAATAGATCTCCAAGAGAATCAAGGAGAACTTTGTATTGAGATCCAAAGAGAGAGAATAAGCCATCTAGCTACTAGCTATGGACCCGAAGGTCTGAATTAAACTACTCACACATCATCGGAGGGGCCATGGAGTTGATGTAGAGACCCTCCGTGATCAATGCCCCCTCCGGCGGAGCTCCGGAAAAGGCACCAAGATGGGATCTCTTGGGTACAGAAGGTTGCGGCGGTGAAAATAGGGTTTCGTGGTGCTCCTGGATGTTTGGGGGGTATATGGATATATATAGGAGGAAGAAGTATGTCGGTGGAGCAACGAGGGGCCCACGAGGGTGGAGGGCGCGCCCAGGGGGTGGGTGCGCCTCCTTGCCTCGTGGGCGCCTCGTTGATTGCTTGACGTCCACTCCAAGTCTCCTGGATCATGTTTGTTCCAAAAATAACGCTCCCGAAGATTTCATTCCGTTTGGACTCCGTTTGATATTCCTTTTCGGCAAAACTCAAAAATAGGCAAAAAAACAGCATTTTGGGCTGGGCCTCCGGTTAATATGTTAGTCCCAAAAATAGTATAAAAGTGTAAAAATAAGCCCAATAACATCCAAAATAGATAATATAATGGCATGGAGCAATCAAAAATTATAGATACGTTGGAGACGTATCACAGGACAAAGGGAAGGAGGCGCGCGCCCCCCCTTGGGTCCGAATTGGACTAGGGGAAAGGGGGCGCCCCCCTTGCCCTTTCCTACTCCCTCTCTCTTTCCTTCTTTCTTCCCTCCTACTCCGGAAAGGAAAAGGGGAATCCTACTAGGACTTGGGAGTCCTAGTAGGACTCCCCACACTTGGCGCGCCCCCTCTTGGGCCGGCCTCCTCCTCCTCCCTACTTTATATACGGGGGCATGGGCACCCCATGGACACACAAGTTGATTGTTCCAAGCCGTGTGCGGTGCCCCCCTCCACCATAATCCACCTTGATCATATCGTAGCAGTTCTTAGGCGAAGCCCTGCGTCGGTAGCAACATCATCATCGTCATCACGCCGTCGTGCTGACGAAACTCTCCCGTGAAGCTCTGCTGGATCGGAGTTTGTGGGACGTCATCGAGCTGACTGTGTGCTGAACTCGGAGGTGCCATACGTTCGGTACTTGGATAGGTCGGATCTTGAAGACGTACGACTACATCAACTGCGTTCTCATAACTCTTCCGCTTATGGTCTACAAGGGTACGTGGACGATACTCTCCCCTCTCGTTGCTATGCATCACCATGATATTCCGTGTGCATAGGAATTTTTTTGAAATTACTGCGTTCCCCAACAGGCACCGGCCCGGACCCGGCTCGCGGCACACCGTACATGACGAGGAAGGATTGGCTCGACCTCTGCATCGACCGAAAGTAGTTTAGCTTAGTTTAAATTTATGTTTTATGTTTGTCTATGCAAAACTATCTATGTTTATGTTTGAATGCATGCTACTTTCGGTTGAACCTTCTTTGAACTTGATCAAATTGAAGCTTACAACGTTAAGTTGAGGGGATCGACTAGAAAAGGCCAAAAATTGCTGGAGTATATATATATACATATATATATATATATTTCCACTAAGGGGTTTAGTCCTTTAACTTCTAAAGAATCGACTAGAGATGGCCTTATGACTTGTTTATTTTAGTTCTTCACAATGTGATGCTCTATATGTGCAACTATTTGACGTGCACTTCAATTTCATCAATAACAGTTTCAACAATACCACTATGAATTACGATATTTGGTTGCTGTTAAGGATATTGTAGTTAACATGCCTTTTCGTTTTTTAACAATAACTAGTGTACTTTAGACCTGCACAATACCAGTTTGAGTGACTATTTGCTTGTTTTTAAATGTTATGCCTGATGCAGTTAACACACCTTTCCACTTCTGTTTTTGCTTAACTAGCATGCTTAAGCCTGCACACTGAAGCTATCATTTGTAGATTATGTTGTCTACCATGGATATATTTGTTTGATGTTTAGCCTGTTGTGCTTAACATGCCTTTATATGTACTCATGCAGGACAATATTGAGAACAGTATTGTTTTCCATCGAGGTTAGTTTCATCGCATTGCTTATATCTACTCACTGTTCAGGATATCGGTAGCTGGTATCATATAGCCTGGGCTGATAAGGGATTAATCGTCGAATCGGACATTTCACTAAATATATCTGTAACCCATTTATTAGTAGGTTAACTAGGGCCATATTTAATATATCTAAGGCTACATAGCAACATGCATTGTACTGAATGACTAAATATGCAATCCCAGGCTACATAGCAACAAGGAAGAGTGTTACCTTAATGTTCTGATGATGTCTAGATATACATGTAATAAAATCTTATATAATGGGATGGAGGGAGTGTTGTACTAAATCATTTTTCAATTGTTGTTTAGCTTCTAACATTAACTTGGTGCTTTTAGGTACATATATCATTGCCAAAGATCCACACTTCAACCCTTTCTGCGTATGGGGCAATGAGATATTCATGAACCAACATCAAGTGAGGAAACTGATAAAGATTGTTATTAAAATGGGTCCAAAGACGTCAATCGAACTATTTGTTTACACTTTATGCAAAACAACAGTGAATTGCAGGATGGTAAGTAAGAACCCTGTAGCCTTATTTTTACTGCCCATAATGAGTTGTGTTAGATGATAGTGTCTGAATCTTTTTTCTTTTGCAGTGGATCCTGAAGCAGTTTACTCAAGATTACCTCTCAAACTACATGATTGGTGGCTGGCCATCACAAGGGGTTGGACTAGAGTCCTGCATGCCTTCTGCATCCAGGAGAGCGTAATAGGTCCATTCCGCTTCACCTTGTTCAGCAACCGGAATGTCTATCGCCTCTTTCTTTACCATCTATAATAGTACAAGTCTAGAACCCTGGTTCATCATTCTTTATTTGGTGCTTATGTAATTCTTAAACATATGTACCTGTGAATCGAATAATGCATTGGTTGTTTGAACCTGATGGATATGAATAAAGCTATAGCCTACTTTCAAGTTTAAATTAGGTACAATTTTAAATAGCAACAATTACATTAGGGCGAAATTACGGTGTGCAGGTCATTACGGCACACACAGTTAATAAAGCACAGCGTGTGCGATATACATCATAATTCGACACAGATCACGGAGAGGAAACGTGTGTAACAATGCACGCAGTTGCCGTTTGCAAAGCGTCTGTGATGTCAAACACTATCACATACGGTGCGGAAAAACTAAATGTGTGTGGTTGTCTACCTATCGTACACAGTTTATAATCATGAACTTTTTGTGATGTGCCAGGCATCGTAAAACTCCCGTGCCTGGAATTTGCCTAGAAAACTCCCGTGCCTGGAATCTGCCTGATTTTAGGTAAAGCCACAAAACTCTGACTGCGATGGCAATGCAAGCACAAACGAGTAGCAAGGATGAAGCGTTTGGGATATTCGAGATATCGGAAACGGTTATATAGGGACAACTGTATGCATCAAGGCTCACTATCCCCGACGGTTTTTGGGTCGTGTGGGAAGGACCCCCTATCACCGTCACTCACTAGGCGACGGTTCCAAATGCCATCGCGGAAAGGGGTTAAAAACCGTTTGTATAGCACCGACGCGTACCAGTGCCATCTAGCTACTAACTACGGACCCGCGGGTCTACAATGAACTACTCACGCATCATCGGAGAGGCACCAATGAGGATGATGAACCCCTCTGTGATGGTGTTTAGATTGGATTTGTGGTTTATGGAACTTGCGATGGCTGGAATTGATTTTCATCGACTCCCCTAGGGTTTCTGGAATATTGGGATATTTATAGAGCAAAGAGGCGGTGTGGGAGGCCACCAAGGTGGGCACAACCCACCAGGGCGCGCCTGGGCCCAGGCGCGCCCAGGTGGGTTGTGCCCCCCTCGGGGCACCCCTCTAGTACTTCTTTGGCCCAACGTGTGTCTTCTAGCCCAGAAAAATTCTCCAAAAAGTTCCGTTGCGTTGGGACTCCGTTTGGTATTGACTTTTTGTGAAGTAAAAACAAGAAAAAACAGCAACTGGCACTGGGCACTATGTCAATAGGTTAGTCCCAAAAAATGATATAAAATTGCTATAAAATGATTGTAAAACATCCAAGAATGATAAATATAACAGCATGGAACAATCAAAAGTTATAGATACGTTGGAGACTATTAGGGTACTGACCGCCCGAACTGGCTTGTAGGTAGCAAAACCGACATCTCTAAGTTCGCTAGGGAAGTGAGACACCTTGCCTTAAAAAGTGATGAAAACAAGTCTCAGAGGGACCAACCTTTGTAGAATCCACCCCGGATTGCCCGGGTGGAGTCATCAACACCATTGTACTCCCACATCGGCTGAGCCCAGTCTTGGAGGGATTGGATTCCTTGGCTGAGCTCCACCATCATCATGTCAACCAACATAATCATTTGTGATGTAATAGAGTCACTTTCTTGACCAGCTTGCCAACAATGGTGGAGTCTTCTTGCACCTAGCACCTTAGTCACTAGCAAAATGTCTTCTTGTGCGTGATCGGCTCGAAGGGGGTAATGACACCAATTTGAGGAGGATCGGCGAGTGGGTTGTCAGGGAGATATAGTGAACCACTCTTCCTACATTATTATTCATCTCCTCAGGCATGCCCTATAGATACCCTGTTCTAGCTACTACGATGATGACAGAGCCACCACAGTCAAGCCCCTGCCTCCGTTTGAATCGAGGTTGTACGCACAAATTTTTACGCCACAAATCGAAGTATCGCTGGCAATTGAGGAAGGCCTCACATAGTGTAACATAGCACACTATGCGAATGATAGAATTTTGGGAACGATGGTGGAGTTGAAGGTAGTAGAAGTGAAGAAGAACTCACAAGAAGGGGTGGATTGGAAAGCTTGGACCCCAGATCAAGAAGGACATGAAACATACTCGGTTAGTGCCTTGGGGGTTAGGGATGGACTCTACAGGGTATCCTGATCGACGATGATGAGTCCAAGACACGTATATGTGACTTCTGGTCATGGGAGATAACCGACATTAGAAAGCCGGTCTAGTTGATACTGTGCAAAGCTTCCACTCCGTCTTAGGAATAACTGCTCCCCGGGATGACGTGTCAATAGCTTTGCTCGTGGTCGCAGATTACCTTGGCTGGCGACCACCGGCCATGTGGGGCGGTGAAGCGGTGCCTTGGTAGAAGCACTAGGTGCGTGACAGGGTTTGGGTGCTAGAGCTTGAGGAGGAAGATGAATACATGGGAGAATGAGAGCATAAAGCCCCCTTCATCGCCTTTCACCCATGCTTGAATGACTATAGAAGTGGAAGGATTCAGAAGACTTGACGTATACTCCAAGAAACTGGATTCGTAGGAGACTTGGCTTCCTAGTACGTAGCCGAGGAGGACATTAGATTACTATCTATATAAACCGAGGGGTGAGGCTCGTAGAAGACATTACACTATGCTCTCTTGGTAGACGTATGTACCCTGTACTTACTCCACCATAATAAACACACAAGTAGGATGCTGGGTATTATCTCCTCAGTGAGCGCAAACCTGGGTAAAACCTCATATCCCTATTACCATCGTAGCTAGAGACTAAGCTTGGGACCCCATACCTCGAGATCTACCAGATTTACCCCTGTTAATGTCGGCTTGATGAAGCGATGGTGTGGCGATACCGGCGTAGGTCAAAATCTATGGAGCAAGGATGTCGTGCGATATCAGTGTCAATGAAAAGTACCTCGGAAAAGGCTCAAATTTTATAGGCACGTGCTTAAAATCGTAGCATAATACCCCACAAAAATTCTCCTCAATCTAAGGTCGTCTAATAAGCCGCTTATGGAAAGATGAACTAGGGTCGAATTTGTTTGTATGGAAATTAGATTTGCAAATTTGATGCACTTTTTGTACATTTTCCAGAGTTTAGACCTTCGGATCGAGCTAAAATTTTGACGAATTGAAGTCATAACAATCACAACTTATCTGAACAGTTGGATCTTCAAAAGGAGGTCGGATTTGACCGCTGGCCTTTTTCTTCCAAAGTTGCATGGATTTCTGCTCCGGTTCAACAACACTCCACTTCTTCGGAGGTAGCCGAAGATTCCACCATTGGATCGCAATGAAATTTTACAGGGTTCTTGTAAAATTAATTTCTCGTAATTTCATAGAAGGGGTCGATGAGACGTTGCATGAGGAGGCATGGACGACACCGACATAGGGCATGAATGTAACGTGTCTTGGTAGGCCATTTCATCAAACATCATATGGCATGCTCGGCATCAGCATTTCTTGATGTTGTCCACTACCTTTGGAGTTGCGGTGAATCGCACACCATGTTTGTGGCGTTGTCCTCTGATACGTCTCCAACGTATCTATAATTTTTGATTGCTCCATGCTATATTATCTACTGTTTTAGATGTTTATGGGCTTTATTATACACTTTTATATCATTTTTGGGACTAACCTATTAACCCAGAGCCCAGTGCCAGTTTCCGTTTTTACCTTGTTTTAGAATATCGCAGAAAAGGAAAACCAAACGGAGTCCAATTGACCAGAAACTTCACGAAACTTATTTTTGGATCAGAAGAAGCCCAGAAGACTTGGAGTGCACGTCGGGGGATCTACGAGGCAGGGGCGCGCCCTCCACCCTCGTGCGCCCCTCGTGGCCCCCTGACATACTTCTTCTGCCTATATATCTCCACATACCCTAAAACCATCAAGGAGCACAATAGATCGGGAGTTCCGCCGCCAGAAGCCTCCGTAGCCACCGAAAGCCAATCTAGACCTGTTCCGGCACCCTGTCGGAGGGGGAATCCCTCTCCGGTGGCCATCTTCATCATCCCGGTGCTCTCCATGACGAGGAGGGAGTAGTTCTCCCTCGGGGCTGAGGGTACGTACCAGTAGCAATGTGTTTGATCTCTCTCTCTCATGTTCTTGAGGTGGTACGATCTTGATGTATCGCGAGCTTTGCTATTATATTTGGATCCTATGATGTTTCTTCCCCCCCTCTACTCTCTTGTAATGGATTGAGTTTCCCCTTTGAAGTTATATTATCGGATTGAGTATTTAAAGATTTGAGAACACTTGATGTATGTCTTGCCATGTGTATCTGTGGTGACAATGGGATATCACGTGATTCACTTGATGTATGTTTTGGTGATAAACTTGCGGGTTCCGCCCATGAACCTATGCATAGGGGTTGGCACACGTTTTCGTCGTGATTCTCCGGTAGAAACTTTGGGGCACTCTTTGAGGTTCTATGTGTTGGTTGAATAGATGAATCGGAGATTGTGTGATGCATATCGTATAATCATACCCACGGATACTTGAGGTGACATTGGAGTATCTAGGTGACATTAGGGTTTTGGTTGATTTGTGTCTTAAGGTGTTATTCTAGTACAAACTCTAGGGCTGTTTGTGACACTTATAGGAATAGCCCAACGGATTGATTGGAAAGAATAACTTTGAGGTGGTCTCGTACCCTACCATAATCTCTTCATTTGTTCTCCGCTATTAGTGACTTTGGAGTGACTCTTTGTTGCATGTTGAGGGATAGTTATGTGATCCAATTATGTTATCATTGTTGAGAGGACTTGCACTTGTGAAAGTATGAACCCTAGGCCTTGTTTCCTAGCATTGCAATACCGTTTACGCTCACTTTTATCATTAGTCACCTTGCTGTTTTTATATTTTCAGATTACAAATACTCATATCTACTATCCATATACCACTTGTATCACCATCTCTTCGCCGAACTAGTGCACCTATACAATTTACCATTGTATTCGGTGTGTTGGGGACACAAGAGACTCTTTGTTATTTGGTTACAGGGTTGCTTGAGAGAGACCATATTCATCCTACGCCTCCTACGGATTGATAAACCTTAGGTCATCCACTTGAGGGAAATTTGCTACTGTCCTACAAACCTCTGCACTTGGAGGCCCAACAACGTCTACACGAAGAAGGTTGTGTAGTAGACATCAAGCTCTTTTCTGGCGCTGTTGTCGGGGAGGTGAGTACTTGAAGGTATATCTTTAGATCTTGCAATCGAGTCTTTTAGTTTCTTGTTTTATCACTAGTTTAGTTTATAAAAGAAAAGTATAAAAAATGGAATTAAGTTTGCCTCATACGCTTCATCTTTTTAATATCTTTCATGAGTATGATGGAAAGGAAAATTGTGCTCAAATGCTAGAGGAAGAAGTCTATAAAATGTTTGGCACTATATCTTTGAATGATGAGCATGATTGCAATGTTGTTAGTACGAATTCTTTGAATATCCATGATACTAATGATGATTGCACTAGTTATGATGTCTCCTATAAACATGTCAATTTTTGGGGAGTACATTGGGTTTGTAAGTACACACCAAATAGGGAAGATAGATATTGCAAGAGGCATAAGTACTTAGAAACTAAATTTTTGCAAGAAAGGCTAGATGAATGTGCTGAAAATTTAAATTATCTTGGCCATACTTGTGAGCTTTGCAATGAACATGATCATTTCAATACCCAATGCAAATTGTTTCATGATCGTATCGTGTTCAAAAATTGTGATGACTTGATTTCCCTTGCACATCATAATGAACTTAGTTTGCTATTGGGTTATGAAGAAATGAAACGTATAACTAAGGATATTCCAAAATTTGCCCTTGATAGAGTTCTTCATTTTGATCTAGAGGAAATTTATATGTATTGTGCGGTGAATTGTATTGAAAATCCTTATATTGCCAACTACATAAAGAAAAGAAAACAAATAGAAGATGAAGAGAATACTAATGAAAGGGAAGAGACTTCCCAATATCCTCCTATTATTTCTTATGATGAATCAGGTAACGAGGAGGAGCCTCCTATTCAACCAATCTCATTAATAAGGAGCTCCAAAAATAGGATTGAACCCACACATGATGTGGTCAAAAAGAAGAAAAGAAAAAGGAAGAGAGGTAAAAAGATATCTCTCCCAAATAATGTTGCTCCTATTACTATTGTGCCTCATGAAAATATAATTGTGGAAGATAATGATACTTCTTATGATCTTGAAAACCTTTTTGGCACTTGCTTGGAATAATATGATAATTGCTATACTATTGGTGCTATCCATACTATTAATGATGAGAGTGATTATGCTTATGATATGAAAAGGCCCAAGCTTTGTGATGCTATGTTTGATGAAGATGATGTTTTTGAGAATATATTTGCTACAATTAATGTTTATCCCAAGCTTGGGGATGCTACGTTTAATGAAGATGATATTTTTAGTCTCCCAAGTTTTGATAAGAAAATTTACTATGATGAAAGCATGCCTCCTATCTATGATGATTATTGTGATGACACATATGCTTTAAAGAATAATGATAACCGTGAAACTTGTCATCTTGATCTTAATTTTCAATCACATGATAGTTATTTTGTTGAGTTTGAGTAATAAAAATTCTATGCTTGTAGATCATGAAAAGAATGCTTTATATGTTGGTTATATTGTTGAATTCATTCATGATGCTACTGAAAATTATTATGAGGGAGGAACATATGCTTGTAGGAATTGCAATAATACCAAGTTTCCTCTCTATGTGCTTAAAGTTTTGAAGTTATGCTTGTTTTGCCCTCCTGTGCTAGTTGATTATTGTTCCCACAAGTTGTTTGTTCACAAAATACATATGCATAGGAAGTGGGTTAGTCTTAAATGTGTTAGTAATATTCTTCATGATGCTCTCTTTATGTTTCAATTCTTACCCTTTATGTGAGCACCATTGAAATCATCATGCCTAGCTAGGGGCGTTAAACGTTAGCGCTTGTTGGGAGGCAACCCAACTTTATTTTTGTTCCTTGATTTTTTCTCCTGTTTAGTAATAAATAATTCATCTATCCTCTGTTTAGATGTGGTTTTATGTGTTTAATTAGTGTTTGTGCCAAGTACAACCTTTGGGAAGACTTGGGGAAAGTCTTGTTGATCTTGCTGTAAAAAACAGAAACTTTAGCGCTCACGAGAATTGCTGCCATTTTTATTTGGAGAGTGCTATTTAGTTAATTATTTTTGAAGATGATTAATAGATAAATTCCTCATGTCTAGAAATTTATTTTAGAATTTTTGGGGTTCCATAAGTTTGCGTTAGTTACAGATTACTATAGACTGTTCTGTTTTTGACAGATTCTGTTTTTCGTGTGTTGTTTGCGTATTTAATGAATCTATGGCTAGTAAAATATTTTATAAACCATAGAGAAGTTGGAATACAGTAGTTTTAACACCAATATAAATAAAGAATGCGTTCATTACAGTACCTTGAAGTGGTGTTTTGTTTTCTTTCGCTAACGGAGCTTACGAGTTTTCTGTTAAGTTTTGTGTTGTGAAGTTTTCAAGTTTTGAGTAAAGATTCGATGGATTATGGAACAAGGAGTGGAAAGAGCCTAAGCTTGGGGATGCCCAAGGCACCCTAAGGTAATATCCAAGGACACCAAAAATCCTAAGCTTGGGGATGCCCCGGAAGGCATCCCCTCTTTTGTCTTCGTTCATCGGTAACTTACTTGGAGCTATATTTTTATTCACCACATGATATGTGTTTTGCTTGGAGCGTCAATTTATTTTGTTAGATTTTTATTGATGTTTGAATAAAACACCAAGATCTGAAATTATTAAATGAGAGAGTCTTCACATAGTTGCATAATTATTCGACTACTCATTGAGCTTCACTTATATTTTTCGGAGTAGTTTGTCGTTTGCTCTAGTGCTTCACTTATATCTTCTTAGAGCATGGTGGTAGTTTTATTTTTAAGAAATAATTGATCTCTCATGCTTCACTTATATTATTTTGAGAGTCTTTAGAACAGCATGGTAGTTTGCTTTGGTTATGAAACTAGTCCTAATATGATGGGCATCCAAGAGGGATATAATAAAAACTTTCATATAGAGTGCATTTAATACTATGAGAAGTTTGATGCTTGATGATTGTTTTGAGATATGGAGGTAATAATATCAAAGTCGTGCTAGTTGAGTAGTTGTGAATTTGAGAAGTGCTTGTGTTGAAGTTTGCAAGTCCCGTAGCATGCACGTATGGTAAACGTTATGTAACAAATTTGAAACATGGGGTGTTCTTTGATTGTATTCCTTATGAGTGGCGGTCGGGGACGAGCGATGGTCTTTTCCTACCAATCTACCCCCCTAGGAGCATGCGCATAGTGCCGAGGTTTTTGATGACTCGTAGATTTTTGCAATAAGTATGTGAGTTCTTTATGACTAATATTGAGTCCGTGGATTATACGCACTCTCACCCTTCCATCATTGCTAGCCTCTTCGGTACCGTGCATTGCCCTTTCTCACATTGAGAGTTGGTGCAAACTTCGCCGGTGCATCCAAACCCCGTGATATGATACGCTCTTTCACACATAAACCTCCTTATATCTTCCTCAAAGCAGCCACCATACCTACCTATTATGGCATTTCCATAGCCATTCCGAGATATATTTCCATGCAACTTTCCACCATTCCGTTTATCATGACACATTCATCATTGTCATATTGCTTAGCATGATCATGTAGTTGACATAGTATTTGTGGCAAAGCCACCGTTCATAATTCTTTCATACATGTCACTCTTGGTTCATTGCATATCCCAGTACACCGCCGGAGGCATTCATATAGAGTCATACTTTGTTCTAGTATCGAGTTGTAATCATTGAGTTGTAAATAAATAGAAGTGTGATGATCATCATTTTCTAGAGCATTGTCCCAAGTGAGGAATAAAAAAAGGCCATAAAAAAAGAGAAGGCCCAAAAAAGAGAAAGGCCACAAAAAAAGAGAAGGCCCAAAAAAATGAGAGAAAAAGAGAGAAGGGACAACGCTACTATCCTTTGCCACACTTGTGCTTCAAAGTAGCACCATAATCCTCATGATAGAGAGTCTCTTGTTTTGTCACTTTCATATACTAGTGGGATTTTTTCATTATAGAACTTGGCTTGTATATTCCAACAATGGGCCTCCTCAAGTGCCCTAGGTCTTTGTGAGCAAGCAAGTTAGATGCACACCCACTTAGTTTATTTTGTTGAGCTTTCATACATTTGTAGCTCTAGTGCATCCATTGCATGGCAATCCCTACTCCTCGCATTAACATCAATCGATGGGCATCTCCATAGCCCATTGATTAGCCTCGTTGATGTGAGATTTTCTTCCTTTTGTCTTCTCCACATAACCCCCATCATCATATTCTATTCCACCCATAGTGCTATGTCCATGGCTCGCGCTCATATATTGCGTGAAAGTTTATAGGTTTGAGATTACTAAAGTACGAAACAATTGCTTGGCTTGTCATCAGGATTGTGCATGATGAGAGCATTCTTTTGTGACGAAAATGGAGCATGACTAAACTATATGATTTTATAGGGATGAACTTTCTTTGGCCATGTTATTTTGAGAGGACCTAATTGCTTAGTTAGTATGCTTGAAGCATTATTATTTTTATGTCAATATGAACTTTTGTCTTGAATCTTTTGGATCTGAATATTCACACCACAATTAAGAAGAATTACATTGAAATTATGCCAAGTAGCACTCCGCATCAAAAATTCTGTTTTTATCATTTACCTACTCGAGAACGGGCATGAATTAAGCTTGGGGATGCTGATACGTCTCCAACGTATCTATAATTTTTGATTGCTCCTACTCGAGACGGAGAAGGTTGTGTAGTAGACATCATCCTCTTCCGTAGAACAATTTGGAACGGCCCATTCGTATGTCTAAATGACACCAGTCACGACCGACGGCTTGTTCCCTCCTACGAGCAGGGCGGGTGGCTCGGAGGCGATCGCCAGGCCAGACGTGCCCAAGTCCATGTCGACGACCTCCTTCTCCGTTGTTTCCCGAACACGTTGTCGGGCACCCTACTCCTTCCGGGAAATGTTCTCCGTCTTGCAAATGGCGATGGTGGGTAATGCGATACTCGACGTCGACATCTAGGACAACCGACGAGAACGACATCACGGACAGGGAGGAAGGGTGGAGGAAGGCAACAACTCAGATGCGAGAAATGAAGGACGAACACGAGAGCAGGGCGGTCGATTAGATGGACTTTGTCAATTTGAAGCATATTTGGAGTAGGTCCGATCTGTAGGAGGACCCGACATGACAGAGGCGTCTAGGCGTCCCCATATTTGGAGTAGATGTTGATGGATATGTGGAAGACAAAGAAAATATCTACTGTTTTAGATGTTTATGGGCTTTATTATACACTTATATATCATTTTTGGGACTAACCTATTAACCCAGAGCCCAGTGCTAGTTTATGTTTTTACCTTGTTTTAGAATATCGCAGAAAAGGAAAACCAAACGGAGTCCAATTGACCGGAAACTTCACGGAACTTATTTTTGGATCAGTAGATGCCCAGAAGACTTGGAGTGCACGTCAGGGGATCTACCAGGAGGCCATGAGGCAGGGGGCGCGCCCTCCACCCTCGTGGGCCCCTTGTGGCCCCCCTGACGTACTTCTTCCACCTATATATCTCCATATACCCTAAAACCATCAGGGAGCATAATAAATCGGGAGTTCCGTCGCCAGAAGCCTCCGTAGCCACCGAAAGAGAATCTAGACCCGTTCCGGCACCCTGCCGGAGGGGGAATCCCTCTCCGGTGGCCATCTTCATCATCCCGGTGCTGTCCATGACGAGGAGGGAGTAGTCTCCCTCGGGGCTGAGGGTATGTACCAGTAGCTATGTGTTTGATCTCTCTCTCTCTCGTGTTCTTGAGGTGGTACGATCTTGATGTATCGCGAGCTTTGCTATTATATTTGGATCCTATGGTGTTTCCGCCCCCCTCTACTCTCTTGTAATGGATTGAGTTTCCCCTTTGAAGTTATCTTATCGGATTGAGTCTTTAAAGATTTGAGAACACTTGATATATGTCTTGTCGTGCGTATCTGTGATGACAATGGGATATCACGTGATTCACTTGATGTATGTTTTGGTGATCAACTTGCAGGTTTCGCCCATGAACCTATGCATAGGGGTTGGCACATGTTTTCGTCATGATTCTTCGGTAGAAACTTTGGGGCACTCTTTGAGGTTCTATGTGTTGGTTGAATAGATGAATCGGAGATTGTGTGATGCATATCGTATAATCATACCCAGGGATACTTGAGGTGACATTGGAGTATCTAGGTGACATTAGGGTTTTGGTTGATTTGTGTCTTAAGGTGTTATTCTAGTACAAACTCTAGGGCTGTTTGTGACACTTATAGGAATAGCCCAACGGATTGATTGGAAAGAATAACTTTGAGGTGGTTTCGTATCCTACCATAATCTCTTTGTTTGTTCTCCGTATTAGTGACTTTGGAGTGACTCTTTGTTGCATGTTGAGGTATAGTTATGTGATCCAATTATGTTATCATTGTTGAGAGGACTTGCACTAGCGAAAGTATGAACCCTAGGCCTTGTTTCCTAGCATTGCAATACCGTTTACGCTCACTTTTATCATTAGTCACCTTGCTGTTTTTATATTTTCAGATTACAAATACTCATATCTACTATCCATATACCACTTGTATCACCATCTCTTCGCCGAACTAGTGCACCTATACAATTTACCATTGTACTAGGTGTGTTGGGGACACAAGAGACTCTTTGTTATTTGGTTGCAGAGTTGCTTGAGAGAGACCATCTTCATCCTACGCCTGCTACGGATTGATAAACCTTAGGTCATCCACTTGAGGGAAATTTGCTACTGTCCTACAAACGTCTGCATTTGGAGGCCCAACAACGTCTACAAGAAGAAGGTTGTGTAGTAGACATCATCCTCTTCCGTAGAACAATTTGGAACGGCCCATTCGTATGTCTAAATGACACCAGTCACGACCGACGGCTTGTTCCCTCCTACGAGCAGGGCGGGTGGCTCGGAGGCGATCGCCAGGCCAGACGTGCCCAAGTCCATGTCGACGACCTCCTTCTCCGTTGTTTCCCGAACACGTTGTCGGGCACCCTACTCCTTCCGGGAAATGTTCTCCGTCTTGCAAATGGCGATGGTGGGTAATGCGATACTCGACGTCGACATCTAGGACAACCGACGAGAACGACATCACGGACAGGGAGGAAGGGTGGAGGAAGGCAACAACTCAGATGCGAGAAATGAAGGACGAACACGAGAGCAGGGCGGTCGATTAGATGGACTTTGTCAATTTGAAGCATATTTGGAGTAGGTCCGATCTGTAGGAGGACCCGACATGACAGAGGCGTCTAGGCGTCCCCAAATTCGCCTCAGATATGTATTGGATTTCACGGTTGCCGAATAACACACATGCTTGATGTGACTTTGAGAAATCTGGTTGGATGCCTATTTTGTGAGCGAGCACAGACCGAGTTGTTCGCTCGAATGTTTGGAGAAGGGTCTGCCGGTTGCAGATGTTCTTATGGTGCTAAACCAGATAGAGGAAAACTTGTTTCCTAAGTGAACTGAGCTTAGCTCAGATGGTTTGGTTCCTTGTGCTGGAACCAGTCCATGGGGTTCAAGTTCTAGACTTGATACTGTGTGTGCATTTTTCTGGATTTATTTCAGTCATTTCTGCGATGTTCGTTCAGTGAGAGGAGACATTTTCGTCAAGTACGAGACGTCTACGATGACTCCTTTAATCCAAGATATTGTGCCGAGCCACGATTTAAAATGTGTTTATAGAGATAGAGTGTGCATACATGCATTTAAAGCAACCTATGCAATTCTAAATACCACCCGTTATCCAAAGAAAAAAACCTATGCGCCGCCGGTTCCCCGCCTCCCCTTCCCCTCCTCCCCCGCCGCCGCCGACAGCCGTCGTCGGGCTTGCTCATGCGGCGGTAGGCGGCGGCGGGGGCGGGGGCTTCCCCGCGCACCCGCCTCGACCTCTAGAGAACCCCCCACCCCGCATCCGGCGTCGCCGCCCGTTTCCCCTGCTCCCCTGGTGGCCGCTGAGGCCAGCCCTCTGCGGCGGCTGTAGCCGCCGGTGTTGTCGCCCCGCGCCTGCTCTACGTCGAGTTGTCTAGGACAGATCCGCCCGTCAGATGCGGCCGCCTCGGCCCTAGGATCGGGGCCAGCTACTCCGATCTGGCGGCTGGTGGGCCCTCGTTCTTTGGATAACGTTTTTTTTTGGAAGACCCCCGGTTGAAGTTCTTTCCCTTCCCTACAAACGCGAAGAAACCCCAAATCCCCCAAAGCCCCCAACCATGGATTCCACTGACGACCTCAAGGGCAAGCGCCCTCTCTTGCAGCCTGACGACGTGTCTGCCGCCGCCGCTGCCGCGGCGGTGCCGGATGAGGCGGAGGCGAAGCCCTCGTCTTCTTCGGAGGAGGTGAAGGAGGCGGAGCCGGGGACAGAGAAGCAGGAGGAAAAGCCCGCCTTGGTGCTGGTGGCCGAGGACGGCGTGGAGGTGCGCATCTCGGAGCCCGCGGCGCGGATGTCGCAGATGCTCAGCCACATGATGGAGGACGGCTGCGCTGACGGCCGCATCCCAACCGCCAACATCCACTCCGACATCCTCGAGATGGTCGTTGAGTACTGCGAGAAGCACGGGCCGTTCTACGACCCCGAGGCCTCTGAGCGCGACCGGTACCCCTTCCCGCCCTTCCCCGTCGAGCTCACCCCTACCGTCTCCTCCATCAAGCCCGTCACCTACGTCGACCCGGACCCCCACGGTCTCAAGGACTGGGACAGCGACTTCATCTCCCTCGACAACTCCACCCTCTTCGAGATCATCCTGGTAAAGCGACCTAGCCGATTGTTTACATTCTTTGCTCTATATTCTACCCCAAGTAAGAAAATGCGATGAAATCGAAATCTTTATGAGTAGTATGTGTTGTGAATAGCAACGATGGTATATGTGCAAATAGAAGGAAAGTTCGGTCGGTAACTGTGCGCACAATGTGGAATAGCTCATAGATTTTGATAACGGTTGCAGACTCCAAACATGACTACATAGATAAAATAGTTGAACAGAAAAATGGCCAGTAACCATGATCATTTGGCAAATGGGGCAAATGTATTACTATGATTTTTCTTTTCACGAATATGCAAAAGACTTGTGTATTACTCCCTCCGTATCAAAATATAAGACGTTTTCTGACACTAAAAAACGTCTTATATTTTGACACAGGGAGTATTTCATTACTAGGGAGGTCATTACAGACACATACATGTGCTCATACAATATGACGCATACATGGGTGCTCAACGGAGCACAACCGGAGGAGTGCAATTGATTAAGAATCTACGACCTATGCGCATTATGATGTGAGAATCAGAACTACAGGGAACATAATGTGTGGAACGTTTTGGTCATGATGCAAATTATAGATGTGAAATGTTGGAAGGAGCATCAATAATTGTCCAAAGAGTTTAATTAATTTTACAAACCACAATAAAATTGTATAGGAAGGAAGCAATATTTGATTGAACAGAGAGGAATTAAGAGAGATAGATAGAGGGAACGGGCATAGGAAAGTCTATGTGTCAGTGATTTGTTAGATCTGATGTGCACAGTGCAGTGAATTTTTTTGTGTGTGTTTGTGGTGGTTAATTGTAATGGTGGCAAAATAACTAGTGTGGTTTTTCTATGTAAGATATATAGATTGGGGATAAATTTATTTGATTGGGGTTTGTGCAGGCCGCAAACTACTTGAACATTGAGGATCTGCTGGACCTGGGCACCTCGGCTGTGGCTGACAAGATGAGGGGGAAAAAGTCAGAGGAGATCCGTGAAATCTTTGAGATCGAGAACGACTACACACCAGAGCAGGAGGCTGAAGTCAGGAAGGAGAATGCATGGGCCTTTGAGAACTAAAAGATGATGGTTGATCTATCTTTTGTCTATGCTGCTATTCTTGGTTTCAAGTACAAGTCCTTACCTCCAGTTCTGTTCCAAGTAGTCTGATAGATAGATAGATAGATGGATGAGTCGGTGAAAATAGAAAACTGAGAAGCACCGTATGGGTTAGTTAATCATTGTATACAGCAGAGTTTTGGTGTGAATTGTGGATGTGTGGATGGATGGTTTCGAAATGGTTGAATCGGCAGAACCTTAATGGCAACCTGTGTTCAATTAAGTTATACTATTCGCCAATTGCACATTTTTTGCAGTTAAGTTGTTGCTGGATCGTATCTTGGATAACCTGTTTGGTTACATTTTATTGTTGGTGTTGCCATGCTTGGCCTTATCTACGTATTGGGAACCTGTGTGTTGTACACAATTAATTCTGTAGAGTAGGACACAGTTGTTTGGTCTGAGCAGAAATTATCACCTTGAGTTTATAGATAAGTTGGAGAAAACTGCAGACTAGGGTACAAATTAAGCTTGTAACATATGATGCATGTTTTTTTGTGTAAATGTCTCCTGTCTGTTGAGAAATGTTTGTGGTTTTTGAGCAAGGCTTTGTAACAGGGGAAAATGCAGTATATACAAACTAGACTTGGTGCTTGTATAGTGTTTAATTTAATATAGTTTTGGCCATTTGAAACTTGGTAAACTATTCTATCTATTCCCTCCGTTCCGAATTACTTGTCGCAGAAATGGATGTATCTAGATGTATTTTAGTTCTAGATACATCCATATCCGAGACAAGTAATTCCGAACGGAGGGAGTAGTTTGTATTATCTTGTAGGCATGTATAGAATTTTCATATTAATATATGGCTGTTGCCTGCGAAGGACATTCATGTTCTAACTTGCAAGAGATGCATAGAAGATACATCAGGTACTAGCATCTTTCCATTCTGTTTTTTTTTGGGTGGCTTATGGCATTAAGCTTTCTAATACCATTGTGCTACGCAATTCCATAGGAGCAATTTCACAGCTCAAACATTTCTGTGCCACGAACTAGCAAGATTTCCAGTCAGCTGCTGAGCAGTCAAACAAGAATAGCTGCAGTTGCAGGGAAGAAGAGAGAACATAAATCATGCATTGTGAAGAAGCTGCAGGTGATCATCACATGAACCAGGTCGACCGCAGGACCAACGCCGGAGTCCGCTTCTCCCCCTCCATGACATACACCAGGCCGGGCTGCAGCTTGCCGCCCCTGCCGAGGTTGAAGCTGAGGAATCCTTCCAGGTGCGGGCAGTGCGTATCCCCCTCCGCCGTGCCGCCCATCCTCACTCCCCATCCCAGCTCATGCTCAGGGGTGTCGGACAGGCAGCAGCCCCACCGCACCGGCCCACGCCCGCACCACCCTTCCATCTCAACCCAGCCTTGTGCTCTCATGGCTTCAAACAGCTCACACTCCACCATCGCAGCAGCGATTGACTGCGCAGGCCTGGGCCCCGGTCCTTGTGACGCAGGGTCTGTCCTCGGCATGGGAGCAAGAAGAATGTCCGGAGGAGTGCTCCTTTGTGGTTTTAGGCTGCCAAAGGGAATGGCAAGCGTCCCGAGGTTGTTGAACCGGGACAACAGCGGGCGGATCTGCCATAGCCCCGACAAGCTGAGCTTGACATCTTGGGCCGGTTCGTAGCGCAGCTGCCCAAACGTTGTCATGCGGTTAGCCACCCCATGATCGCCGTCCTGTGCCCCTGAACCGAAGACAAGCTCGGCGAGCGACACGGTGAAGTTGGACCCCCTCATACTGAAACCAGCGGCACAGTTGTGTTGTTCCGAGAACGAAGGCGGACCGTCGAGAGAGGCCTGGCTCCGGAGATTCTGACAAGAAAACCTCAACCGGATTAACTCGCCGAGATGCGCCAGTGGAAAAAAAAGATCTCTGGCCAGATGCTGGACATGGGAGACGTTACCTGGATCAAGCTCCTGCCGTGCAGGAAGCCGTTGCATTGAGCTCCGAAGGGAACCAGGATGATGGACAGCCAGTGGTTGACGTGGGCGCAGTACTGCAACCTGGTCAGCTCCAGAGGCCTCCTCTCGGTGTCTTCTTCCCTGACGCTCGCGCCTATCCCGAGCCTGGTGGAGAACTCTGCTGCAATGGTGTCGCTGCCCCTGGTCTTGGACTCCAGCACGAACCTGGAGTTGAGGCCCGTCCTGTTCCCCGCTTCGCCGAGGATCTCCCTGGCCTGGTCGAACTCTTCGTCGTCGACGAGGAGTAGCGCCCCGACCGCGTCAAGCACGACCTTCGCCCGGACCGGGAGCTCCGGGAAGTGGAACCCCTTGCCGCTCCTGCACATGGAAAGGATGCGGTCGATCTGCTCGTGCTTGTCCATGAGCCTCATCACATCAGGGAACGTCTCGCGCTGCAGCCGCTTCATGATTTCACCCTGCAGCCAAAGCCAAAGGCAACGCCAGTGAGACTACAAGATGCTCGGTCGTGTTGGTGAATCACAGTACGGCATTATAAAAGTTATACAGGATGGTTGCGGTGATGCTGCTGCTGCGGCGGCTGCTGCTGCTGCTGAGACGTCGGCGGCCCTGGAGGAGACGCACGTCGGGAGTTGCCCCGGAAGGCTCCGCGAATGAACGACTCCCCGGACCTGAGCAGACTCAGGACGCCGTCCAACACCGTGGGCCTCGGGTTGGCTCTGGCCGGCGGTGGGACGAGCGCCTGCTCCGGCACCGGTGGTGGCAGCAAAAGAAGCGGAGGAGGCAGCGCAGGGTCGGAGGAGGCCATGGCGGCGCTGTCGCGCTGCTGCCGCTTCCTTAAGGACACGTCACAGGTGGATATCCGCTCGAAGAAACCAAGTGGCGGCGCGTCAGGCTGCTGCTGCTGTGCCATGCTCCGCTAGAAGAAGGCGACCTCGGGAGATAGACCGGCGGTTCGCTTCCCGCCTTTTTCTTTTCTTCACGGTGCCTTCTTCGGTTATTCCCCTTGATGCTTTTGCTTTTTGTCGCTTTAGCTTTCGCTTTTTTGTTTTATTGGTTACCTGTGTACTGTGCATTCAAAAGGAGAGGAGAGGCGTTTACACAGGAGCAAGCAATCGCTCAATCTCATATTGCAAAAGATCCGTTCATTTCTGGGTGCACTAGCAGTTTGAGAATAGGTTTAGGATTTCCCGTGGGGCAAAGCCTCTCCACGTCTTTTTATATATAATGATCAGCATATACAAGTTATATACGTACATAATACGTGTACATGACACGCTAGACCTATTTTAACATACCCCCTCAATCTGAACTTCTACTCTGCATAAGGTTTAGATTGGTACTAAATCGGTCTAGCATCTGTCGAGTGGCTGGCTTGGTAAATACATCAGCCAGCTGATCATTAGAAGAAATGAACCTGACCTCAAGAGCTCCAGAAGCAACACGCTCACGCACAAAGTGGAAATCAATCTCAATGTGCTTGGTGCGTGCATGAAAAACTGGGTTGGCAGTCAGATATGTGGCTCCTAAATTATCACACCATAGAACAGGAACACGCTGCTGGGGAACACCAAGCTCCTTGAGTAGTGATTCTACCCAGATGGCCTCAGCAGCTCCATTTGCCAAAGCTTTGTACTCGGCCTTCGTACTAGATCTCGACACCGTCTGTTGCTTCTTAGAACTCCAGGAGATGAGATTGGGGCCAACAAAGATGGCAAAGCCTCCAGTGGATCGTCGATCATCAGGACACCCAGCCCAGTCTGCGTGAGTGAAAATACTAATGCTGGTGGAGACAGCCTTCCGAAACTTCAGTCCAGTTTGCAATGTTCCCTTTACATAGTGCAGAATGCGCTTAACAGCTTCCCAATGAACATCAGTGGGCTGTGAGAGAAACCGGCATACCTTGTTCACTGCAAATGAAATATCTGGGCGAGTGAGAGTCAAATACTGCAATCCACCAACGATACTGCGATACCGGAAAGAATCATCGGCACCAAGAGGCTGTCCAGACACCCGCGCGAGCTGGTCGGAGGTAGACAACGGTGTGGAAGTGGGCTTACAATTCTCCATGTCCACTCGGTGTAAAAGATCCATGGCATACTTCCGTTGTGTCAAGGTCATCCCCCCTGAATTGTATGACGCTTCCAAGCCAAGAAAGTACTCCAACGGCCCAAGATCCTTGATAGGAAAGGTGGCCGCAAGTGAATGAACAAGACCGTCAACTGCACGGGGAGAAGATCCAGCAATAACGATATCATCCACGTAGACAAGCATATAGATCTGAACATCCCGATGGCGGAAGAAGAACAGAGAGGCGTCGGCTCGGGAGGGAACAAAACCCAACTGGAGAAGATGGGAACTGAGCCGAGCATACCAGGCACGAGGAGACTGTTTAAGTCCATAGAGAGCCCGCTGCAACTTGCACACATGAGAGAGATACCGAGCGTCCTCAAAACCTGGTGGCTGCTGCATGTAGACATCCTCAGACAAGTAACCATGAAGGAAAGCGTTGCTGACATCAATCTGTCGGAGGATCCAGCCGCGAGACACAGCAAGAGCAAGAACCAGTTGAACGGTGGCCGGCTTGACAACCGGACTAAACGTATCAGCATAGTCAATGCCAAGCTGCTGTGTGAAGCCATCCGAATGATGCTTAGTCTTGAAAATCCACTTGCTCCCAACGACATTAACACCACGCAGACGAGGCACAAGAACCCAAGTCCTGTTGCGACGAAGGGCGTCGAGCTCATCCAGCATCGCGGTGCGCCAAGCATGCTCACGGAGGGCATCACGGTGAGAGACAGGCAAAACGTGAAAAGCACGGCGGCGAGGGTCGTAGCGGATAGTTCCATCAGTTGGGACAAGCGCACGACGAGTATGATCTCGGGTACGCGCGACCATGGTGTGACTCGGGGCAGCTGGAGGCATCGCGGTCGAGGGGACATGGCTGCCCTCAACAGAAGGCGACGCGAGCTGGTTGGACGGCAAGGAGGGAGCAGCAACCTCCTGCACCGAGGACGGCGTAGAAGCAAGCGGTGAGGTGACCGGCGATGGGCCCAGGGAGGCCGGCGCGGGCGCTGATGATGGGCCAGGCGACGGGGCAACCAATGGGCCGAGTGACGCGTGTAACACCCTCGATGCGACTATATCTCCCACGTGTCGAGGCACGACTTAGAGGCATAATCACATTGAAGGCATATGTCGCAAGTTAGGCAATCTTCACAACATCCCATGTAATATGATAATAAAAGGGGAGATAACATAGTTGGCTTACACTCGCCATGTCAATCAAGTACATAAACAACATTACATCAACCAAACACTCATGGCCCGACTACGGTGCCAAAATAAAAGAGAACCCAACATGCGACACGGTCCCGATCACCCCCAACCGGGCACCACTACTGATCATCAGGAAAGGAAACATAGTAACGTTGAGAGTCTTCGTCGAACTCCCACTTGAGCTCAATCGCGTCACCTGGAGTGGAATCATCGGGCCCTGCATCTGGTGTAATAGTAACTGTGAGCCACAGGGACTCAGCAATCTCGTACTCTCGCGATCAAGACTATTTAAGCTTATAGGTAAGCAAAGGTATAATATGTGGAGCTGCAGCAAGCGACTAGCAAATATGGTGGCTATCCTGTTCGCAAGAGAGAGCGAGAAGAGGAGGCAAAGCGCGAGCGAGAAACTAGAGGACAACCTGCGCAAACATTACTCCAACACCGTGTTCACTTCCCGGACTCCGCCGAGAAGAGGCCATCACGGTAACACACTCAGTTGATTCATTTTAATTAAGTTAAGGTTCAAGTTATCTACAACCGGACATTAACAAATTCCCATCTGCCCATAACCGCGGGCACGGCTTTCGAAAGTTCAAATCCCTGCAGGGGAGTCCCAACTTAGCCCATGACAAGCTCTCACGGTCAACGAAGGAATAGACCTCCTCCCAAGACATTCCGATCAGGCTCGGTATCTCGGTTCTTCAAGACACTTCGACAGGTTAAAACAAGACCAGCAACACCGCCCGAATGTGCCAACAAATCCCGATAGGAGCTGCACATATCTCTTTCTCAGGGCACACTCAGATAGGTCAAGCTACGAGTAAAACCAACCCTCGAGTTTCCCCGAGGTGGCCCCGCAGGCTGCCTGGTTCGGACCAACACTCAGAGGAGCACTGACCCGGGGGGGGGGGGTTAAACAAGATGACCCTCGGGCTCCGGAAACCCAAGGGAAAAAGAGGCTAGGTGGCAAATGGTAAAACCAAGGTTGGGCATTGCTGGAAAATCTTTAATCAAGGCGAGCTATCAAGGGGTTCCCATTATAACCCAACCGCGTAAGGAACGCAAAATCCGGGAACATAACACCGATATGACGGAAACTAGGGCGGCAAGAGTGGAACAAAACACTAGGCGAGAGGCCGATCCTTCCACCCTTCACCAAGTATATAGATGCATTAATTAAATAAGATATATAGTGATATCCCAACAAGTAAATAAATGTTCCAACAAGGAACGGCCTCCAATCTTCACCTGCAACTAGCAACGCTATAAGAGGGGCTGAGCAAAGCGGTAACATAGCCAATCAATGGTTTGCTAGGACATGGTGGGTTAGAGGTTTGACATGGCAATTTGGGAGGCTTGAAAGCAAATGGTAGGCATTGTAGCATTGGCATAGCAAAAGAGCTAGCAAACTAGCATAGCAAAGATAGTAGTGATTTCGAGGGTATGATCATCTTGCCTGCACAGTTGTCAGAGTTGACTGGATCCTCGAAAGCAAACTCAACGGGCTCCTCGTTAGTGGACTCGTCTCCCGGCTCTACCCAAACAAGACAAACAAGCAACAAGGACACAAATCAACCACGTGCAAGCTCAAACAACACGATACAATGATGATATGCTATGCGGGATGCGATGAGGGATGCATATGCAAGATGTGACAAGGAATGCATGAACCTGGCCTCAACTTGGACAACCAAGTGTGCCACTGGAAATATGAGATGAAATCGCTTGAAAACGATATAAAGAACGCCGGAATCGGAGTTACGGTTTGGAAATGGCAAGCAATTCAAATATGACACCGGTCTGTGATTTACAGCAAGTAGCCATCTAAATGCAACGAGATGAACTTGCTACAGCACCCAAACATGACAACAAAATACATGGCAGGGATGAATTCAAGATGCTTAACAAAAGTCTAGCACTGAGCTACGGCCAATTCATCCATTAACAGGTTCAAACAAGCATGGCAAAAATGCATATGGCAAAACAGATCTCAGACTTTGTGAAATTAACACTTGTCTGGAATTTCAGATCAGGTAGCACTCTTCGGAGCAGCAAAACTATATGCTACAGGACCTGAACATGGAAAAGTAAAGCATGGCATGGAGCTACTCAAAGAGCTTAACAAAAGTTCCTTAGTGACCTTGAGCCAAAAGGGATCAGAAAATACAATTGCAAGTATGTGAACATGGCAAAAACATAATCAGTTTTCAGACTTAGTGAAAACTGGCACATGCTGAAATATATCTCAAGTAGGCATGTTTACGAGCTCGATGCACTCACTATGGAGCAAGTCATGATAAGCTAAGCATACACCCATCAAGAATACACAAAATTCAAGCTAGACATGGCAAGAAAAATAATATAGCATGCACGGATCAACTACAACATCATCGGCAAAATTGCAAACAAGTTGACAATTTGCCCAGATTCACAAAGTAGCAAAAGTAGAGCTCGATTGACTCAAGCTAGGGTGCTCCATAATTGCAAACAAAGACATGGATGGATAGAGCACTACAAGATTAACAAAACATCCTTACTGATCATCCTCAAAAGAGGCACGGATCACTAGGAAACAACATGAACATATGGCAACATGAGATAAACAGCTCAAGGACTTAGTGGAATTGCTAAGTCCCTGAAATCAGAATTACCAAGTGCACCACTTTGCAAGCTTGTGCTAGTCACCACACACATCACAAAAATACATGGGTTGCACCTCTGGAAATATGACAAAGCCCTTAACAAAACATATGTAGTACTCATGGGCATATCATGCACACAATAATCATGGCAAAAATGACAAATATCTAAATGGAGTAGCAGATCTGACAATTATCTCAAGTAGCCCTCTTCTAACAGCATTTCAGGCATCAAGATGAAATCAAATGGAAATGATGCAATGGAATGAAATGATGTACTCTCTGAGATGAACATTTTGATATGCTATATGCCCAAATCGGAGTTATGGATGCAAAGTTACGGCAGGTCAAAGTATGCAACATGAATCTGAGAGAGGGGGAGAAAGTCAACCCTCGGGTTAGGGTTTCAGATCGGATCTGGATCGGGGAACGCGGATCGAGGTGGCGGGACTCCCGCCGGATTCGGCGCCGGAGTTCGCGGGGAGGCGGCTGCCGGAGCTCACCGGAGGAGCGGAGGGCGGCGGGGTCTCCGGAGCTCGGTCGCCCGCGCGTGGCCGCGCCGGCCAGCGGATCGAGGTGGCGGGGTCGCCGGAGCTCGGTCGCCCGCGGGGCGGCGGCGCGAGGTAGGAGAAGCAAACCGCGGGGCGGCGGCGCGAGGTAGGAGAAGCAGCAACGGCGGGGCGCGGTAGGCGGCGGCGGGCGGCCACGGGCCGCGTGGGCCGGCCTTGGGCTTCGCGGGCCTCCGCGGTGGGAGGAGGCGGAGGGCCACGTGGCGGCGGGTGATTGGGCGGCGGTGGCGGCTCGGACGCGTCCGGCCCGGACGGACAATGTCCGGCGCGGCGCGAGGGGGTGGATCTAGGGTTTTTTTAGGGGGAAGGAGAAGGAGATTTTCGGGGGTGTCTATTTATAGGCATAGAGGGAGCTAGGAGAGTCCAAATGAGGTGCGGTTTTCGGCCACGCGATCGTGATCGAACGCTCTAGATGATGGAGAGGGTTTAGGTGGGTTTTGGGCCAAGTTGGAGGGGTGTTGGGCTGCAGCACACACGAGGCCTTTTCGGTCCCTCGGTTAACCGTTGGAGTACCAAACGAAGTCCAAATGGTACGAAACTTGACAGGCGGTCTACCGGTAGTAAACCAAGGCCGCTTGGCAAGTCTCGGTCCAATCCGGAAATGTTTAATCCCCACACACGAAAGAAAGGTAGAAATGACCACCGGAGGAGAACGAAGCGCCGGAATTCAAAACGGACAACGGGGAAAATGCTCGAATGCATGAGACGAACACATATGCAAATGCAATGCACATGATGACATGATATGAGATGCATGACAATGACAACAACACACAGAGACAAAGACCCGAACTCAAGAAAATAAAATAACTTAAAGCCGAAACGGCAAGAGTTGGAGTACAAATTGGGAAAGTCACATCTGGGGTGTTACAACACTCTACCACTACGAAAGGATCTCGTCCCAAGATCTAGGACTGAAGAACGCCGGGTACTCAGAACGGAGGTGATCCTCGCGTTCCCAGGTAGCTTCACGGTCGGAATGGTGTGACCACTTGACTTTGAGAAATTTGATTGACTTGTTGCGAGTCTTGCGTTCAGTCTCTTCAAGAATAGCAACTGGGTGCTCACGATAAGAGAGATCTTCTTGGAGATCAATGTCCTCGAAGTTGACGGTGCGGTCAGGAGTCTTGAAGCACTTTCGGAGCTGAGAGACATGGAACACGTCATGAACATTTGCAAAGTTTGAAGGAAGCTCGAGTTGATAGGCGAGATCGCCTCTCTTGTTGACAATCTTGAAAGGTCCCACGTATCTGGGGGCAAGCTTCCCTTTGATACCGAAGCGACGAGTACCTTTCATAGGAGAGACGCGGAGGTAAACATGATCTCCGATCTCGAAAGCCAAATCACGGTGCTTACTATCATAGTAGCTCTTCTGGCGGGATTGGGCTGCTTTGAGGTTTTCACGAATGACTTTGCACATTTCCTCTGCCTTTGTGATTAAGTCATTACCCAAAAGCCGACGTTCACCGGTTTCAGACCAGTTAAGAGGGGTACGGCACTTCCTGCCATACAGAATTTCAAATGGGGCCTTGCCCGAACTTGCTTGAAAACTGTTGTTGTAGGAGAATTCAGCATAAGGAAGACAATCCTCCCACTTCATGCCGAAGGAGATCACACAAGCCCTGAGCATATCTTCAAGAATCTGGTTGACACGCTCGACTTGACCGCTAGTTTGAGGATGGAAAGCTGTGCTAAAGCGGATGTTGGTGCCCATGGCCTTCTGAAAAGAATCCCAAAACTTGGATGTAAAAATGCCGCCACGGTCTGAAGAGATCACCTATGGAATACCGTGCAGAGAGAAAATACGAGAGGTATAGAGTTCCGCCAATTGAGCTGCAGTGATTGACTCTTTGATAGGCAGAAAATGAGCCACTTTAGTGAGTTTATCGATGACAACGAATATAGCATCATTGCCATGCTTGGACTTTGGAAACCCAGACACGAAGTCCATTTCAATGTGGTCAAACTTCCATTCTGGAATGGCAAGAGGTTGGAGGAGACCTGCTGGCCTTTGGTGTTCTGCCTTCAGTCTTCTGCAGACATCACACTCATTCATGAATTGAGCAATCTCGCGCTTCATTCGAGTCCACCAATAAGCCTGCTTGAGGTCCTGATACATCTTCGTACTCCCTGGGTGGATGGAGAGGAGAGAATTGTGAGCCTCGTTCATGATCACTTTATAGAGGTCACCTTTGGGAACAACAATACGATCCTCGAAGAAGAGAGTGTCCCTGTCATCAAGGCGGTAGCACTTGTACTTGGGTTAACTCTTGGCAATCCCAATCTTCACCTTTTTCACCATAGCATCAAGAAGCTGGGCTTGGCGAATCTGGTCTTCCAAGGTAGGAGAGACTTGAAGGTTGGCGAGGAAACCTTGAGGAACAACTTGCAAATTAAGTTTGCGGAAAGCTTCACAAAGCTCGGGTTGATAAGGCTTGAGAATCAGACTATTGCGGTAAGCTTTCCTGCTCAATGCGTCAGCAATCACATTGGCCTTGCCTGGAGTATACTCGATACTCGGATTATACTCTTGAATCATTTCGACCCATCGAGTTTGCCTGAGGTTGAGATTAGGCTGAGTGAAGATGTACTTGAGACTCTTGTGATTAGTGAAAATGTCCACTTTTCTTCCCAATAAGAGATGTCTCCAAGTCAAAAGAGCATGCACAACTGCCGCCAACTCGAGATCATGAGTGGGGTAGTTCTTCTCATTAGGCTTCAACTGGTGAGAGGTATAAGCAACAACTTTCTTCTCTTGCATCAATACTGCGCCAAGACCTTGGGGAGAGGCATCACAAAAGACCTCGTACGGCTTGCATTCATCAGGCGGAGTTAGAACTGGAGCAGTGATCAATTTCTCTTTCAAAGTGTTGAATGCAATGTCACACTCCGGAGACCAAACGTACTTGACGTGCTTCTGGAGAAGATTAGAGAGAGGCTTCACGATCTTAGAAAAGTTTTCAACGAATCTTCGGCAATAGCTTGCGAGACCGAGGAAGCTACGGAGTTGCTTCACGTTCTGAGGAGGTTCCCAATTCACAATTGCAGACACCTTCTCAGGATTCACGGCAATGCCCTTGGCAGAGATGATATGACCAAGATAAAGAACCTCATCGAGCCAAAATTCACACTTGGAGAACTTGGCGTAGAACTTGTGTTCCCTGAGCTTATCGAGCACCAAACGCAAATGCTTGGCATGATCTTCCTTGTTCTTGGAGAAAACCAGAATGTCGTCGAGATAGACCAAAACGAAGTCATTGGTGTAGGCGTTGAAGATGAAGTTCATCATGCGAGAGAACGTCAGAGGAGCGTTGACGAGACCAAAAGACATGGCAGTGTATTCATATGAACCATAGCTTGTCCTGAAAGCCGTCTTGGGAATATCTTGCTCACGGATTTGAATCTGATGATAACCCATACGGAGATCAAGCTTGGAGAATACTTGGGCACCTTTGAGTTGTTTGAACAGCTCATTGATGTTGGGAAGTGGGTATTTATTCTTGATGGTCTTCTTGTTCAATGGACGGTAATCAACACAAAGTTGGTTCGTTCCATCCTTCTTCTTCACAAAAAGAACATCACAACCCCACGGAGAAGAACTAGGCCGGATGAGACCCATTCTCTCTTGAATATCGAGTTGCTTCTTCAACTCCTTCAACTCTTCAGGTCCGAGCTTGTAAGGACGCTTGCACACAGGTTCCGTGCCAGGCTCAAGATCAATAATGAATTCAACTGGCCGGTGCGGAGGCATTCCTGGAAGCTCTTCTGGAAAGACGTCTTGATATTCACAAACGACTGGAATCTGCGAGATAGCATCCAGTTCACCCTTCTCATTGAGAGAAAATAGACGGATGGTATCATCACGAGCGGCAAAGACAATTACATCCTCAGACGAATGAGTCAATTGAATCTTCCTGGCTGCACAATCAAGCTGAGCCTTGTGCTTAGAAAGCCAATCCATTCTGAGAATAAGATCAATATCCGAGTTGCCAAGAACCATTGGGGAAGAAAGAGACTTGTAATCGCCCAAGGTGATAGTAACATCTGGCACCTCCAGACTTGCACTCAAACGTTTGCTAGGAGAAACGATATCCATTTGTTTACCCAAATGAGAAGAAACGAACTCATGCTTGGTAAAAAATGGCTTTGACATGAAACAATGCGATGCACCAGTGTCAAAAAGAACTCTAGCTGGAATATCATTAACAGGAAGGTTACCCATGATGACATCTGATGAATCCTCTGCCTGAGCTGCATTCACCATATTGACCTTGGCGTGCTTGGGGTTATGCTTGACCACAGCTGTACTTACCGATTTGACAGGAGGAGGAGGAAGATGCCTCTGGTTGAAACACTTGTTGGCATAGTGACCCTTCTGTTGGCACTTGTTGCACGCGACCTCTGAAAGCGGACGGTGATACGGAGCACTCGATCTTGGAGCTTGAGACGAAGTCTTGTTCTGAAAGCCGGGGTTGGGGGGGGGGGAAGATCCACTGCCACCTTTGCTCTTCTGCTGATACGGCTGACGGAACGGAGGAGGAGGAAGCCAATACTTCTGCTGCTTGGCCACTTGAGTAGAGGAAGAAGGAGTAGCATCTCTGACTCGCTTCTTGGAAGCATCACACCTCAATTGAGCAATCTCTTGCTTCAGTGCCATGTTGTAGAACTCATCGTATCTCAAGGGCTCAAAGGGAACAAGAGCGAGCTGAATTTCTTCTCTGAGACCACCCCTGAACTGGTATATCATGCTCTTCTCATCAGGGACGTCCTGCTTGGTAAAGCGGGCGAGCTTTTGAAACAACTTGTTGTAGTCATAGACAGACAAAGATCCTTGCTTTAGGTTGCGGAATTCCTCACGCTTGCTTTCAACCACGCTTTGGGGAATATGATGAGCTCGAAAATCTTGATGGAATTCATCCCAAGTGATCACAGGTCCACCTCTGGAATCCTTGTACTGCTGGAACCATTCTGCATCTTGATCTTTGAGTTGGAAGGAAGCGAACTTGACAAAGTCCTCAGGCCTGACATTACTGCACTCGAAATGCTTGCACAGATCCACAAGCCAATCGTCAGCATCGGTTGCCTCAACACAATTGCTGAAAGTCTTTGGCCCGTTAGCAAGGAACTGGTTGAGTGTAGCATAGTGATTCTGATTGTTGCCTTGGTTCCCTTGGTTGCCTTGATTGCGCTCTTGGAGAATTTGCATGATCAACTGTGTGTTTGTATTGGTTGCGGCCATCACAGCTTGCCATGCCTCCGGAGGAGGTGGAGGTGGTGGCGGATTAGGATTCGGAGTCGTGCGCGTTGGAGGAGCCATCCTGAAGAGGTTGACATCCATTAGCACATTGATAGACAAATATTGAAGCTGAATCCAACGGAATGAAAATTGCAACGTATAGTCTTCACATCCGAACAAAATGAACGAATGCATTCCTCTTGAGATGGTCACATATCCATAAATTGAGAAGCCACTTAGAATTTAGGTAGAGAAATAAATCAACAAGGTACGGATCAAGAACGAATAATCGGTAAGAAATCCCAATCTCAAACCAATATCCGTGGAAGAAGAACTAGAGCTACTAGAATTCCCACCTATGAAAATCCCGAACCTTTCCGGTTATGCAATCAGGTGTTGGGGATACAGGGGAAGCATAATATCTCACCCAATTCTAGCAAATCCTACATCCAGCTGTATCCATCCTTCAACACATATCCGAGAAAAACTTCGGAAACCATCTACCTCAACCTTCGAAAAGCATCCGTTATACAAGTTATGGCGATACTCCCGAACTCCCGCCCCAGTACTGGGTGGCGTCGAGGTTATCTCACCAACGAACTGCATAAAAGAGATTTTCGATGTCGGCGTGCTAAAACTCAGGTATTCCAGAACTGCAACGATAAAATTATGACGACAACACCTCAGAGCTCAACTACCCGGGACACTTCCACAAAACCCCTGACAGGAGGCACCAAGACAATGTTCTCATCATAAAACCATCGAAACGATTCCAAGATACCCGCGTGATCCTAAATTTTTTTAGTGAAATTTGAGAAGAGAAGAGTAAAAACTCTACGTCAGGATGCCTTACCAGAGCGATGAGGAGACTGGGAAGTAAAAAGAATTCCTAAACTCTCCGATATATAATTCCTAAATGACTCAAAACATTTTTCTAGACACAACTCGGCTGCTACAAACGATCAAGCAATGGGGCTCCTAAGGTCGGGGAAGGCTCTGATTACCAACTTGTAACACCCTCGATGCGACTATATCTCCCACGTGTCGAGGCACGACTTAGAGGCATAATCGCATTGAAGGCATATGTCGCAAGTTAGGCAATCTTCACAACATCCCATGTAATATGATAATAAAAGGGGAGATAACATAGTTGGCTTACACTCGCCATGTCAATCAAGTACATAAACAACATTACATCAACCAAACACTCATGGCCCGACTACGGTGCCAAAATAAAAGAGAACCCAACATGCGACACGGTCCCGATCACCCCCAACCGGGCACCACTACTGATCATCAGGAAAGGAAACATAGTACCGTTGAGAGTCTTCGTCGAACTCCCACTTGAGCTCAATCGCGTCACCTGGAGTGGAATCATCGGGCCCTGCATCTGGTGTAATAGTAACCTGTGAGCCACAGGGACTCAGCAATCTCGTACTCTCGCGATCAAGACTATTTAAGCTTATAGGTAAGGCAAGGTAAATATGTGGAGCTACAGCAAGCGACTAGCAAATATGGTGAGCTATTCGCAAAAGAGAGCGAGAAGAGGAGGCAAAGCGCGAGCGAGAAACTAGAGACAACCTGCGCAAACATTACTCCAACACCGTGTTCCACTTCCCGGACTCCGCCGAGAAGAGGCCATCACGGTAACACACTCAGTTGATTCATTTTAATTAAGTTAAGGTTCAAGTTATCTACAACCGGACATTAACAAATTCCCATCTGCCCATAACCGCGGGCACGGCTTTCGAAAGTTCAAAATCCCTGCAGGGGAGTACCAACTTAGCCCATGACAAGCTCTCACGGTCAACGAAGGAATAGACCTCCTCCCAAGACGTTCCGATCAGACTCGGTATCTCGGAACTTCAAGACAACTCCAACAATGGTAAAACAAGTCCAGCAACACCACCTGCTGTGCTGACAAATCCCGATAGGAGCTGCACATATCTCGTTCTCAGGGCACACTCAGATGAGAAGCTACGAGTAAAACCAACCCTCAGTTTCCCCGAGGTGGCCCCGCAGGCTGCCTGTCGGACCAACACTCAGAGGAGCACTGGCCCGGGGGGGTTTAAATAAGATGACCCTCGGGCTCCGGAAACCCAAGGGAAAAAGAGGCTAGGTGGCAAATGGTAAAACCAAGGTTGGGCATTGCTGGAAAAGCTTTAATCAAGGCGAACTATCAAGGGGTTCCCATTATAACCCAACCGCGTAGGAACGCAAAATCCGGGAACATAACACCGATATGACGGAAACTAGGGCGGCAAGAGTGGAACAAAACACTAGGCGAGAGGCCGAGCCTTCCACCCTTTACCAAGTATATAGATGCATTAAGATAACAAGATATATATGATATCCCAACAAGTAAATAAATGTTCCAACAAGGAACGGCCTCCAATCTTCACCTGCAACTAGCAACGCTATAAGAGGGGCTGAGCAAAGCGGTAACATAGCCAATCAACGGTTTGCTAGGACATGGTGGGTTAGAGGTTTGACATGGCAATTTGGGAGGCTGAAAGCAAAAGGTAGGCATCGTAGCATTGGCATAGCAAAAGAGCGAGCAAACTAGCATAGCAAAGATAGTAGTGATTTCGAGGGTATGATCATCTTGCCTGCAAGTTGTCAGAGTTGACTGGATCCTCGAAAGCAAACTCAACGGGCTCCTCGTTAGCGAAACTCGTCTCCCGGCTCTACCCAAACAAGACAAACAAGCAAAAGGACACAATCAACCACGTGCAAAGCTCAAACAATATGATGCAAAGATGGTATGCTATGCGGGATGCGATGCGGGATGCATATGCAAGATTTGACAAGGAATGCATGAACCTGGCCTCAACTTGGAAATCCAAGTGTGCCACTGGAAAGATGAGATGAAATCGCTTGAAAACGATATAAAGAACGCCGGAATCGGAGTTACGTTTGGAAATGGCAAGCAATTCCAATATGACACCGGTCTGCGATTTACAGCAACTAGCCATCTAAATGCAACGAGATGAACATGCTACAGCACCCAAACATGACAACACAATACATGGCAGGGATGCATTCAAGATGCTTAACAAAAGTCTAGCACTGAGCTACGGCCAATTCATCCATTAACAGGTTCAAACAAGCATGGCAAAAATGCATATGGCAAAACAGATCTCAGACTTTGTGAAATTAACACTTGTCTGGAATTTCAGATCAGGTAGCACTCTTCGGAGCAGCAAAACTATATGCTACAGGACCTGAACATGGAAAAGTAAAGCATGGCATGGAGCTAATAAAAGAGCTTAACAAAAGTTCCTTAGTGACCTTGAGCCAAAAGGGATCAGAAAATACAATTGCAAGTATGTGAACATGGCAAAAACATAATCAGTTTTCAGACTTAGTGAAAACTGGCACATGCTGAAATATATCTCAAGTAGGCATGTTTACGATCTCGATGCACTCACTACGGAGTAAGTCATGATAAGATAAGCATACACCCATCAATAATACACAAAATTCAAGCTAGACATGGCAAGAAAAATAATATAGCATGCACGAATCAACTACAACATCATCGGCAAAATTGCAAACAAGTTGACAATTGCCCAGATTCACAAAGTAGCAAAAGTAGAGCTCGATTGACTCAAGCTAGGGTGCTCCATAATTGCAAACAAAGACATGGATGGATAGAGCACTACAAGATTAACAAAACAATCCTTACTGATCATCCTCAAAAGAGGCACGGATCACTAGGAAACAACATGAACATATGGCAACATGAGATAAACAGCTCAAGGACTTAGTGGAATTGCTAAGTCCCTGAAATCAGAATTACCAAGTGCACCACTTTGCAAGCTTGTGCTAGTCACCACACACATCACAAAAATACATGGGTTGCACCTCTGGAAATATGACAAAGCCCTTAACAAAACATATGTAGTACTCATGGGCATATCATGCACACAATAATCATGGCAAAAATGACAAATATCTAAATGGAGTAGCAGATCTGACAATTATCTCAAGTAGCCCTCTTCTAACAGCATTTCGGGCATCAAGATGAAATCAAATGGAAATGATGCAATGGAATGAAATGATGTACTCTCTGAGATGAACATTTTGATATGCTATATGCCCAAATCGGAGTTACGGATGCAAAGTTACGGCAGGTCAAAGTATGCAACATGAATCTGAGAGAGGGGGAGAAAGTCAACCCTCGGGTTAGGGTTTCAGATCGGATCTGGATCGGGGCACGCGGATCGAGGTGGCCGGACTCCCGCCGGATTCGGCGCCGGAGTTCGCGGGGAGGCGGCTGCCGGAGCTCACCGGAGGAGCGGAGGGCGGCGGGGTCTCCGGAGCTCGGTCGCCCGCGCGTGGCCGCGCCGGCCAGCGGATCGAGGTGGCGGGGTCGCCGGAGCTCGGTCGCCCGCGGGGCGGCGGCGCGAGGTAGGAGAAGCAAACCGCGGGGCGGCGGCGCGAGGTAGGAGAAGCAGCAACGGCGGGGCGCGGTAGGCGGCGGCGGGCGGCCACGGGCCGCGTGGGCCGGCCTTGGGCTTCGCGGGCCTCCGCGGTGGGAGGAGGCGGAGGGCCACCTGGCGGCGGGTGATTGGGTGGCGGTGGCGGCGCGGACGCGTCCGGCCCGGACGGACAATGTCCGGCGCGGCGCGAGGGGGTGGATCTAGGGTTTTTTTTGGGGGGAAGGAGAAGGAGATTTTTGGGGGTGTCTATTTATAGGCATAGAGGGAGTTAGGAGAGTCCAAATAAGGTGCGGTTTTCGGCCACGCGATCGTGATCGAACGCTCTAGATGATGGAGAGGGTTTAGGTGGGTTTTGGGCCAAATTGGAGGGGTGTTGGGCTGCAACACACACGAGGCCTTTTCGGTCCCTCGGTTAACCGTTGGAGTACCAAACGAAGTCCAAATGGTGCGGAACTTGACAGGCGGTCTACCGGTAGTAAACCAAGGCCGCTTGGCAAGTCTCGGTCCAATCCGGAAATGTTTAATCCCCACACACGAAAGAAAGATAGAAATGACCACCGGAGGAGAACGAAGCGCCGGAATGCAAAACGGACAACGGGGAAAATGCTCGAATGCATGAGATGAACACGTATGCAAATGCAATGCACATGATGACATGATATGAGATGCATGACAATGACAACAACACACGGAGACAAAGACCCGAACCCGAGAAAATAAAATAACTTAAAGCCGAAACGGCGAGAGTTGGAGTACAAATTGGGAAGTCACATCCGGGGTGTTACACGCGGCCGGGGAGGTCGGCGCGTCCGCAGCGGGTTGACCAGCCGAGCGGCCCGCGGAGGGCGGGCACGTCGTGGATGATGGGCTGGGCGACGAAGCAGCCGACGAGCCGGGTGACGTGCATGCAACATGCACGTCGATCGCCAAGGAGGAAAGAGCGGCGTCCTGGGTTGCCTACACAATAGCAATAGGGCCTGGAACAGGCGGATCAGTAGACAGGTAGGATAAGTCATATTTACACATATGGTCACCCGTAACCGGCTCATTTGAAGGAAACGAGAGAACATCAGCCCAAGGAGGAGATATCAACAGTGACCCCAGGGGTGGCATATGGAAACAGGGACTTATCAAACACAACATCACGGGAGCTGTAGATACGGCCCGTGGAACGGTCGAGACATTTGTACCCCTTATGCAGCTGGCTATAGCCTAAGAACACACACATAGTGGACCGAAAAGCAAGCTTGTGGGAGTTCTATTTGCGCAAGCTAGGCCAGCAGGCGCACCCAAAGGTGCGGAGAAAGGTGTAATCGGGTTGGACCTTAAGGAGACGATACAAGGGTGTATCTTGTTGGAGAACAGGTGTAGGCATGCGATTAATCAGGTAGCATGCAACAAGGAAAGCTTCGTCCCAATACCGTAAAGGGAGAGACGAATGAGCCAGTAAGGCCAGACCTGTTTCCACAAGATGACGGTGTTTGCATTCAGCAATCCCGTTTTGCTGAGAGGTGTGTGGGCAGGACACACGATGAGAGATCCCAGTGCGTTGGAAATAGCGGTGTAATTTGTGGTACTCGCCACCCTAGTCTGACTGAACGGAGATGATTTTAGTGTGAAGAAGACGCTCAACATGAGCTTGAAAGGCATAAAATACTTGCTCAACGTCAGACTTGTGCTTAAGAAGATATATCCAAGTGAAACGTGAATAATCATCGATAAAGCTCACATAATACTTATAGCCTCCGGAGGAGGCAAGGGCAGGCCCCCAAACATCAGAATGAATTAACTCAAGAGGCATAGTAGAAACATGAGTGGATAAAGTATATGGTAATTGTCTAATCTTAGCACGCTGACAAGCATCACACACTGAAAGATGATGTTCAGACAAACACACTAAATCATTGCTCTTAACAATGTTTTGAACAATGTTATTTGAGGGATGACCGAGACGCTGATGCCACTGGGACAGAGTGGTCTTGACACTGAGAGACGCTTGGTGAGTGGAGGAAGATGACGCGCGACCAAACGGGATGGGGTAGAGGCCGCCACGACTTCTACCACAAAGAAGAATTTTCTTCGTGGCCGTGTCCTTAACAAGGAAAAAGAAACAGTGAAATTCCATGAAAACATCATTATCAAGAACAAGTCGATAAACAGACAATAGATGTTGATGGATATGTGGAAGACAAAGAATATTTCGTAAGCGAAGGGATGAACTGGGTATAGTGGAATGAACAATATGCGAAATAGACAAACCTGCACCATTCGCCACTTGCACTTGATCCTTCCCACCATAGCGCTCATGGAAGTGAAGACGATCGAGATCGCTCGTCAGGTGGTCCGTCGCACCGGTGTCTAGGATCCAGTGCGGCGGTTCATGCGTGGAGGAGGAGTGGGAGGCAGAGTTGGCGGTGCGGTGGTCGTGGTCATAGTGGCTGCGACAGTCCGATGCCTCATGTCCCCAGTTCTTACATATCTGGCACCTAGGGCGCCAGCGACGGCGGCCGCCCCCATTGCCTCCTCCATTGCGGCCATTGCCGCCGGTGTTGCCATTGTTACGGCTAGGGGGACCGCCCTGGGCGGAGCCGTAGCTCGCCGATCCAGGCGGAAGAGAGACGGCAGAGGAGCGGCCGCCACCTGGGCATCCGGAATCGGGTACACGACCAGCATGATCGTGGTAGTGAAAGTGCAACTATCCCTAGGTGGTTTTGGTAATTCATAACAACATATAGCTCATTGAGATAATTCTATTCCAAGATGATTATTTCAGGAAAGCTCAATGATTGGCATGGCATGGATGTGAAAGTGGAACCCTCAAAATGCTAAGGAAAAAGGATTGGCTCAAGCTCAAAAGCTCAAGACTCTTCATTTTATATTTTAGTGATCCAAGATCACATTGAGTCTTTAGGAAAATCCAATACTATTAAGGAGGGATGAGGTGTTGCTTAATGAGCCTCTTGCTTCATGTGCTTAGTGATATGCTCCAAAACCCTCAACTACTTTCCCATATCCACATATGACCTAAACCCTAAGCCAAACTCGGTCCTACCGATTCTTCCTATCCGGCGCCACCGAGTTTCACTTGTTATTAGCCACTGCCAAACCCTAGCATTTCGGTTCTACCGATAAGGATCTCGGTCTCACCGAGATGGGGTTGCAAACTCTCTGTTTCCCTTTCGTAACTTTTCGGTCTCACCGAAAGAGCGAATCGGTCCCACCGAGATTGCAATGTAAACTCAGTGTTTCTCCTTTGTAACTTTTCGGTCTTACCGAGTTCCACTCGGTCTCACCGAAAGAGCAAATCGGTCCCACCGAGTTTGCCTGACCAACTCTCTGGTTAGCTAATTACCAAATTCGGTCTCACCGAGTTTGTGTAATCGGTCTCACCGAGATTACGTTATGCCCAAACCCTAACCATATCGGTCCTACCGAGTTGCATGTCAGTCCCACCGAAAATCACTAACGGTCACTAGGTTTACATTTTCGGTCCGACCGAGTTTATTGATTCGGTCCCACCGAGATTGGAAAACTGTGTAATGGTTGGATTTTGTGTGGAGGCTATATATACCCCTCCACCTCTTTCTCATTCGAAGAGAGAGCCATCAGAACACACACATCATTCCAACTCATATGTTCTGAGAGAGAACCACCTACTCATGTGTTGAGACCAAGACACTCCATTCCTACCATATGAATCTTGATCTCTAGCCTTCCCAAGTTGCTTTCCACTCAAATCTTCTTTCCACCAAATCCAAATCCTATGAGAGAGAGTTGAGTGTTGGGGAGACTATCATTTGAAGCACAAGAGCAAGGAGTTCATTACCTACACACCATTTGTTACTTCTTGGAGAGTGGTGTCTCCTAGATTGGCTAGGTGTCACTTGGGAGCCTCCGACAAGATTGTGGAGTTGAACCAAGGAGTTTGTAAGGGCAAGGAGATCGCCTACTTCGTGAAGATCTACCGCTAGTGAGGCAAGTCCTTCGTGGGCGATGGCCATGGTGGGATAGACAAGGTTGCTTCTTCGTGGACCCTTCGTGGGTGGTTGCTTCTTCGTGGACCCTTCGTGGGTGGAGCCCTCCGTGGACTCGCGCAACCATTACCCTTCGTGGGTGGAGCCCTCCGTGGACTCGCGCAACCGTTACCCTTCGTGGGTTGAAGTCTCCATCAACGTGGATGTAGGATAGCACCACCTATCCGAACCACGGGAAAAACATCCATGTCTCCAATAGCGTTTGAATTCTCCAAACCCTTCCCTTTACATTCTTGCAAGTTGCATGCTTTACTTTCCGCTGCCAATATACTCTTTGCATGCGTGCTTGAATTATGTGATGATTGCTTGACTTGTCCCAAAATTGCTAAAATCTGCCAAGAACTAAAATTGGGAAAAGGTTAAGTTTTTATTTGGTCAAGTAGTCTAATCACCCCCCCTCTAGACATACTTCCGATCCTACAAGTGGTATCAGAGCTTTGGTCTCCATTTGCTTGATCTCCATAGCTTTTGGTGGTCATAGCCTTGGTTTCACAACCTAGGAGAGTATGGCGTCTAGCGAGGGAAATTCACCGTAGAGGTCCTTACTTTGATGGTACTAATTTTGCTAGTTGGAAGCATAAAATGAAAATGCATATTCTTGGACATAACCCCGCCGTTTGGGCTATTGTGTGTGTTGGTTTGCAAGGTGACTTCTTTGATGGGAGAGAACCAAACCGTGAAGCTACCGCAGATGAGTTGAAGATGTTGCAATACAATGCTCAAGCTTGTGATATTCTCTTCAACGGATTGTGCCCCGAAGAATTCAACAAATTCAGCCGCCTTGAGAATGCAAAGGAAATTTGGGACACTTTGATTGATATGCACGAAGGTACCGACTCCGTTAAGGAATCCAAGTTGGATGTGCTTCAAAGCCAACTTGACAAGTTCAAGATGAAGGATGGTGAAGGTGTCGCTGAAATGTACTCTAGGCTTGCTCTCATCACAAATGAGATTGCCGGCTTAGGAAGTGAAGAGATGACCGATAAATTCATCATCAAGAAGATTCTAAGAGCCTTGGATGGAAAATATGATACCGTGTGCACATTGATCCAAATGATGCCCAATTACAAAGATCTCAAGCCAACGGAGGTGATTGGAAGAATTGTTGCTCATGAGATGTCACTTAAGGATAAAGAGGAACTTCACAACAAATCAAGTGGTGCCTATAAAGCCTCATGTGAAGCCCCTACATCATCAAGTGAGAAACAAGACTTCAATGAAGAATTGAGCTTAATGGTGAAGAACTTCAACAAGTTCTACAAGAGTAGAAGCAAAGATAGAAGCTCCAAGTCAAGGTCCTACAATGACAAAAGATCTTCTAGTCGAGAGCGAAGCTGTTACAATTGTGGAAGACCCGGACACTATTCCAATGAGTGTACGGCTCCCTACAAGAGAAGAGAAGATTCTCCAAAAAGAAGAAGCAAAGGATCACCACCAAGAGAGAGAAGGAGTAGAGATGATCGTTATGAACGAAGATACTCATGGAGAAGCAAGGATTCAGAAAGGAAGGAAAAATCATCAAGGAGCTACACAAAACGAAGACATCAAGCTCATGTTGGTGAATGGGTATCCGGCTCTGACTCCGACAGCCACTCCGAGAGAAGTTATCACTCCGACTCTGAAGATACTCAAGATGAAGGTGTTGCCGGTCTAGCACTTGTGTCAACCAACTCCTACGACATATTTGATTCACCAAATGAAGGAATTGGAAGATTCCTCATGGCCAAAGGTCCTAAGGTAACACACCCGAGTATGTTGATTTCAATAGTGATGAAGATGACTTGTTAGGTGATGATTTGCTTGGTGACAACTCTAGTGATGAATACTATGATGAAATGTCAATTAAACATGCTAATCAAGATAAAACGAATGACAATGATAAGGAGAAGATTGAGGCTCTAACTAAAGAACTAAAAACTCTTAAGTTAGCTCATGACACTATCTTCGAAGACCATCGAGAACTTTTAAGAGCTCATGAGAAATTACGCTTTGAAAAGCTCAATCTTGAGCAAGAGCATGAGTTCTTAAAGGCAATCAATGATGATCTCCACAAGAAAAGTTCTTCTTACATTGCCAAGCATTTACTCTTATCTACTTACATGCCTCAAGTCAAGTCTAACAAGAAAGATTCTTCCTCTAGTAGTAATAATGATCATGCTAAATCCAATATTGTTGCTTCTAGTAGCTCTCTTGATTCCACTAATGATTCTCTTAGCCAAGTTACACTTGAGCAAGAAAATAGTTTATTGAAGGGAATTATAGAGAAAGGAGTGTACAAAAGCCTTGCCGGGAGTAAGCAATTCGAGGAAATTGTGCGCAAGCAAGGAATGCACCGGAAGAATCAAGGTGTTGGTTTTGAACGAAAGTTCAATGCCAATGGAGTTGAGTGGGAAGAAGATCAATACCCCAAGACAAAGTTTGTCCCTCAACAAGAGAAGTATACTTCTTTCAAGGGGACACAAGCTCAAGATGATCTTCCACCACAAGACTACGAGCAAAAAGGCAAGGACAAGCTTCAAGAGGAAATTGATGCATTTGAAGAAGCTCCTAAGACCTTAGTCAAGTGGATTCCCAAGACTACTTCAAGTTCCACTTCATCAAGTACGACTACAACTCCAAGGATTCCCATCAAGATGATGTGGATCCAAAAGAAGAAGAACTAGAGAGTTCTTGAGGGTGACTCCGCCAACATACTTCACTCTTATCATTTTGGCAAGAACAAGTGCAATCAACTTCCACATCTTGCACTAGTTCAAGGAGTCACAAACCCTCTTGTTGGTAAGACAAGGGACAAGGTAACCTAAAAGTTTTCATGGACATCATCTTTTGTGTGCATCACTCTATGTCTATGGATATCCTTGTTTGTTCCTTGTGGGACTAACCCATGCAGGTATTGAAAGTGCAATTCACTCAAATGGATAGCTCCAAGAGATCTACATCAACATTGAGCATCTACATCTTCAATATCTACATGAAGTCATCATCGACAAAACCCAAGGTTAGTTCATCCCTCTTAGGGGGGATATCACATCTAGGGGGAGCTTTACTCTAAGACTTGAGCTAAAGCAACTCTAAAGATGTGAACACAACAATGCTTTATGTAAAAGTGGTAACCCCACTTGAGCTTAAACGATGAGTATGACCTATGATCAAGTGATCTCACTTGACTCCTAAGTCAATATACTCATATATAGATGACCTAGTCATCGCAAATTGCTTGATAGATGCTAGAATTGGTTGTGCATGCCTTGTCACATATTTCATTTGCCATCTTATTGTGTGAGCATGCTGATTGCATATTTTACTCATTCGAGGACATCCACTTGTTGTTTTGATTGTTCGGTTTTATCTTCTTTTGCCAAGTGGATGGACAAGAATGCCTAAGAACCTCCTCTAGCTATCTATGCTTTTCTCGTCTCAAACTCTATTCATGCTGCATCACAAAATTTGATCAAGTCAGATTCGAACCACTCTGTGTGAGGAGCGCTCGGAGTCCCCGATTCGTCATAGACTTAAACTTCCAAAACCTCTTTATGATTCTCGGTCTGATCGATACTCTACTTTCGGTCCTACCAAGATCATTAAGTTGATCTAGGTTTTTGATCTCGATGCAACCGATTTGAACCTTTCAGTCACACCGAGTTTCAGTAACTGCACGCAGTTATGAATCTCGGTGCCACCGAGTCGTTCCACTCGGTCACACCGACAGGGTCGGGCTATATATAGTCACAGGCAAAATTTGGAAATTTCTCCGAACCCCTTCGCCCGCGCGATAGCCTGCTCTGCCCTCGTGGTCTCTGGATCGTCTTCTTGCCGCCAGCAGCCTCCAGTCACTGGTCTCCGTCGTCGTCAACGGGAATTCTGCCCCGCCGTTGCCGCCATAGCAAGTCCCCGCTGAACTAGGGTATGGACTTGATCTTTGTGCTATTCCTCAATCTGATTCCTAGCACATTGTGATCATATTGTTTCTAGCCACGTTTGATAAACTTCTATCCAGTCAAAACGCTCATAGATTAGGTTTGATTCGAAAATTCTAGGTTTAGGTTTCCGCCGAAACTATCTCGGACCCACCGAGTTGAAAAACTCGGTCCCACCGATTTGGCTTATGCCATTGCACAAGCGAGACTCGGTCTGACCGAGAATTACTTATCGGTGTGACCGATTTTTGAACTCAGTGAAACCCTAGCAGTCTCGGTGCCACCGAACTGTGACTCGGTCCTACCGAGTTCACTAGTTTAGGTTCCAAAACTGCTTCGGTATCACCGAGTTTGAAAATCGGTAGATCTGAGATGATTTCAGTGGGAAACTAAAACTAAGTTTTTGGATCATTCTTTTTGCAAAAATCTCTGCATTTTGTGATGCTCATCCATTCTATCTCATCTATAATCTATTCACAGGGTCAGCAGTCAGTTCGCAGCATGTCAGACCAGAGTGATAGCCAAAACATGTCAGAGGAGCAAGTAGTGATGAGTGAGGGCACTAGTCCCTCCAGTTCATCTGATGAAGGCAGCAGGAGCACTCCTAGTAACTTGCCAAAGGCTGCCACGAGACAAAGGAAGAAGAGGACTTCAGATTCCGAAGATGAGGACTATGTGGCAGAGGAAGAGGCCACTTCCAAGAGAATTAAGCCAGCTCAAGGCACTAAGCCAGGCCTGAAAATCAAAAGGCCAGCAGGCAGGCAGCCCATGTCAAAGGAAAGAGCCTCAACTGAGAAGCCCACTCCCTAAGAGCCAGTTGCAGCTGAGGGCAAGAAAAGAAAGGAAAGGGTGAAGAAGACTGTGGCTAGGGTGCTTGGCAAAGCTTCCATCATGGAAGAGGAAGAAGAAGAAGAGGCAGCTGCACCAGCGCCCAAGGCACCCAAGCTTATGGGAGATGCCATAAAATCAGGGGGAGCTGCTTCCAAGGCCAAGTCAGCTCCAAAGCCAAAGCCCAAGAGGAATACACGGAGCATCCCTGCAGCTGAAAAGAACAAGGCCCCAGTGCCTGAGACTGTTGCTGAAGAAGAAGAAGAAAATGTCCTAAGAAAGCTAAAGCCCAAGATCCCAGACCACAACGATGCTCATCCTGTGGCTGAGGACATGAAGCTCAGGAGAGATTCAGGGCTAAGGAAATGGAGAGAAGCAGACCCGTATGCTTCAAGGAGAAGGACAGCAGTGGACTACAGATTTCACACCAAGGAGCAGCAAGACTTTTATGAGACAGTGCTGCTAGATAAGAAGCCCATTGTCTGTGATATGCGTTGGGTTGATTGGACATACATCAAGGACAATGATGAGCACTATCCTGGAGTGCAAGACAGCTTCATAGCTTGTGGAGTAGCTGACTTTGTTGGGCAGAAGCTCACAAAGTGGAACGAGGAACTCATCATGCAGTTCTACTCCACGGCTCACTTTTATCCAGATGGGAGGATCACATGGATGTCTGAGGGTACAAGGTACCAATCTACAGTGGCTGAGTGGGCACAGATCATTAATGCCCCAGAGGAGCAAGATGAAGACTTGGATATCTATGCCAAGAAGAAGATGGACCATAACTCCATGTCCAATATGTACAAGGAAATTCCCAATGAAGCTCTTGACACCTTCAAGTTTGGCTCTGTGCATTACCTTCTATCAGGACTGCCTACGATCAATTGGATACTAAGGCACACCTTACTGCCCAAGTCTGGAGATCACAAGATGATCAGAGGCCATGCTATCAACTTGCTACATGTGTTTGATGTGCCTCAGAAGTTCAAGGTGATGAGCCTCATAGTGGAAACGATCAAGAGGACTGCATCAGATCAGAAGAGGAGTTGCGGATATGCCCCTCAGATTCAGGAGCTCATCAACTCCAAGATGGGCACGGGCATATATCTATTGGACAAGGAACATTTGCCCATCCGTCCAGATTTTGAGAACAATGAAGTTGTGATGACAGAGAACGAGCCATCATCTGCACAAGCTTATGCAAAGAAGGAGAAGGCGAGGAAGGAGAAAGCTGCCAAGATGCCTACTCAAGAGGAGGCATCTGAATACTTCTTGAAGACCAAACAAGAGCAGCTTGGTTACTTGATTGCATCCACGCTGAGGATTGAGCAAAGTCTGGCCACCCTCACTCAGAATTAGCAGAGCCTAGAGAGAATCATGGAACAGAAGTTCTATGACTTGGATGTCAAGGTAACGGAAGTTCAGTCTGCAGTGGAGCAGCTCCAGGAGGACATGCAGGAGAGGAGAGGCAGGACTACTACTCATGCCTTTTCCAGAGTGCCAAGAGGCCCGAGGTCATCTGCCGTGCCAGTTGCTGACACAAGAGCCACCACTTCAGTACCAGCTACAGCCTCAGCTCCAGCATCTACTTCAGCTCCAACTCCAGCGACTACTTCAGCATCTACCGAAGCCTTCGTCCTTGGAGTGATCCGGACTCCACCACCACCTGAAGATCAAGCCTGAGCGTCGATCTAGTGCTATGCATTTTCTAGGAACTTTTTGGTAACTTGTTGCCAAAGGGGGAGAAGATGTATAGATCATAGGCTTCGAGAGAGAGAGAGTGTTGCTTTTCTCTCTTGCTTTATTTGGTGGTTTTTCGAACACTTGTTTGCTTTTGTGTGCTTTTGAGACATTATTTGTGAGACATTGATGATCATGTGTTTGATCATAAGCTACACTTAATGCTTGCTTAATACTGTTATCCTATCTATCTTGTGTGATCATTCATTATTCTTGGTGATGAGTGCATGTATTTCATTCTTATCATTTTAAGCGCTCCACCAAGATGTATGTGACATGGAAGAGTAACCCATGACTCTAACTCTTTGTGCATTTGCAGTCCAAAGCAAATTTTAAATATGCACAAATTTAGGGGGAGCTCTTACTTATCACATACTTCTCAAAGCGACGATATATTTCATGATTATTATCTTTTGTCGAAGCTTTGATCTATATGTTGTCATCAATTACCAAAAAGGGGGAGATTGAAAATGCAACTATCCCTAGGTGGTTTTGGTAATTCATAACAACATATAGCTCATTGAGCTAATGCTATTCCAAGATGATTATTTCAGGAAAGCTCAATGATTGGCATGGCATGGATGTGAAAGTGGAACCCTCAAAATGCTAAGGACAAAGGATTGGCTCAAGCTCAAAAGCTCAAGACTCTTCATTTTATATTTTAGTGATCCAAGATCACATTGAGTCTTTAGGAAAATCCAATACTATTAAGGAGGGATGAGGTGTTGCTTAATGAGCCTCTTGCTTCATGTGCTTAGTGATATGCTCCAAAACCCTCAACTACTTTCCCATATCCACATATGACCTAAACCCTAAGCCAAACTCGGTCCTACCGATTCTTCCTATCCGGCGCCACCGAGTTTCACTTGTTATTAGCCACTGCCAAACCCTAGCATTTCGGTTCTACCGATAAGGATCTCGGTCTCACCGAGATGGGGTTGCAAACTCTCTGTTTCCCTTTCGTAACTTTTCGGTCTCACCGAAAGAGCGAATCGGTCCCACCGAGATTGCAATGTAAACTCAGTGTTTCTCCTTTGTAACTTTTCGGTCTTACCGAGTTCCACTCGGTCTCACCGAAAGAGCAAATCGGTCCCACCGAGTTTGCCTGACCAACTCTCTGGTTAGCTAATTACCAAATTCGGTCTCACCGAGTTTGTGTAATCGGTCTCACCGAGATTACGTTATGCCCAAACCCTAACCATATCGGTCCTACCGAGTTGCATGTCAGTCCCACCGAAAATCACTAACGGTCACTAGGTTTACATTTTCGGTCCGACCGAGTTTATTGATTCGGTCCCACCGAGATTGGAAAACTGTGTAATGGTTGGATTTTGTGTGGAGGCTATATATACCCCTCCACCTCTTTCTCATTCGAAGAGAGAGCCATCAGAACACACACATCATTCCAACTCATATGTTCTGAGAGAGAACCACCTACTCATGTGTTGAGACCAAGACACTCCATTCCTACCATATGAATCTTGATCTCTAGCCTTCCCAAGTTGCTTTCCACTCAAATCTTCTTTCCACCAAATCCAAATCCTATGAGAGAGAGTTGAGTGTTGGGGAGACTATCATTTGAAGCACAAGAGCAAGGAGTTCATTACCTACACACCATTTGTTACTTCTTGGAGAGTGGTGTCTCCTAGATTGGCTAGGTGTCACTTGGGAGCCTCCGACAAGATTGTGGAGTTGAACCAAGGAGTTTGTAAGGGCAAGGAGATCGCCTACTTCGTGAAGATCTACCGCTAGTGAGGCAAGTCCTTCGTGGGCGATGGCCATGGTGGGATAGACAAGGTTGCTTCTTCGTGGACCCTTCGTGGGTGGTTGCTTCTTCGTGGACCCTTCGTGGGTGGAGCCCTCCGTGGACTCGCGCAACCATTACCCTTCGTGGGTGGAGCCCTCCGTGGACTCGCGCAACCATTACCCTTCGTGGGTGGAGCCCTCCGTGGACTCGCGCAACCATTACCCTTCGTGGGTTGAAGTCTCCATCAACGTGGATGTAGGATAGCACCACCTATCCGAACCACGGGAAAAACATCCGTGTCTCCAATAGCGTTTGAATTCTCCAAACCCTTCCCTTTACATTCTTGCAAGTTGCATGCTTTACTTTCCGCTGCCAATATACTCTTTGCATACTTGCTTGAATTATGTGATGATTGCTTGACTTGTCCCAAAATAGCTAAAATCTGCCAAGAACTAAAATTGGGAAAATGTTAAGTTTTTATTTGGTCAAGTAGTCTAATCACCCCCCTCTAGAAATACTTCCGATCCTACAGGTAGGCCGGTCGGGAGGCGGCGTTCGCGGAGGACTGCCAGTCCTCAACTTCCGATTGCTGCTGCTGTAGGGCCTCATAGTGGAGGACGCTAGAGTAGAACGCAGGAAACGTGACCGGCACGCCGGCGAAGTTCATCGAAGAAGCGATGGGGTTGAACACCGAGCCGAGCCCGGTCAGCATGTAGTCGATGATCTCGTCATCGCGAAGAGGAGAACCGGCGGCGGCCATCGAATCAGCGAGAGATTTAACCTTCTGCATGTACTCACCGACGGGTTTATCTCCTTTGCGTAGCGCCTGAATCTGACGCTGAAGGTTGCGCACGCCGGCGCTGTTCTCGGCGGCAAACATGGTGTGCACGACAGCCCATGCAGCAGCCGCCGTCCTGCAGCCGATCAGCTGCGCGGAGATCTCCACGCTCATGGAGCCGAGGAGATGCCCGAGGACCTTTTGATCAAGAGTCCACCACTACTCATATTCGGGGTTGGTGGTGGTACTAGCAGCATCACCGGTGCTTGTCGTCACGGTCGGCTCCGGCGCCTTGGCCGAGCCATCGAGGAACACGTGGAGGCGTACGCCGGCGAAGTTGGGAAGGGCGAGAGCCCTCCACAGCATGAAATTATTGCGGTCAAGAGAGACCGCGATGGGCGGAAGGACGGGAGCGGGAGCCGACGCCGAGGGTGGAGCGATGACGGGGGCGGACGTGGTGGTGAGGGCGAGGGAGGAGGATGTGGTCATCGCGGCGGCCGATGGGGAGGACTGATCGGCGACGGGGGACGTGGTCATCGTGGCGGCCGCGAGGAGGGGCTAGCGGCGGCGGAGGGAGGAGAGGCGACGGCGGCTAGGTAGGCTCTAATACCAAGTTTGAGAATAGGTTTAGGGTTTCCCGTGGGGCAAAGCCTCTCCACGTCTTTCTATATATAATGATCAGCATATACAAGTTACATACGTACATAATACGTGTACATGACACGCTAGACCTATTTTAACACTAGCACGAGCAAGAAACTGTTGCAATGTCTACTCTTTGAAAGAGAGCAAGGTCATCTCCAACACTGACCCATAAACTGAACACCATGGATCATAGGAGGACCAGTTCATGGACACTGATGTAAAATCTGCCCGTGCAACCATATCCGTATACCTTTCAAACCGGATTTCAACAAAACAGATGAATAACATGCAAACCAAATGATTTTCATCTAAAATGAAGCACATTCATTACATTTTTGACATATTTTAATTAAAAAAAGTGCTTGGACATAAACCTAGCCTACAGCGGCGCCGTTCCCACGTCCTTGTTGTTCCCTTCTGGCGATCAACGGGCTCATCTCATTGTCTCCATGCGCAGTGGCGATAAGACCCACAAAGTGAAGGCGTGGTCGCCGGTGAGGAAGAGTAGAACATGTTAGACGGACTGGCCCACTTAGGACTCGAGGCCCCGCTGCCTCCCATGCCCTACTCATCCTCGTCGGAGTCTGCGACCTGTTCGTCCCCGGTAGACGTGAGGTCCACAACGGAAGTGGATGGGTCGGCACGCTCATCGTCCCACCGGCGCAGTTAAACAACATTTAGCGGCGCATCGGACGTGGAGTTGGCGTCATTCTTGTCCGTGATCGCCTGCGCCGCAAGTGCCGCCTCCGCATCCGCGTCCGGCTACACCTCATGTATGTTGCGAGCGGTGGCTTGAGTGTGGGCAGCCTTGTGGAGTGCCTATTGCTCGGCGATGAAGTTGGGGTTCGCCGTGGCCATGGCCGTCATGGCTTCCTCGCTCGGGCATTTGCCATAACCCATACTTGTATGGGATCAATTGTAGCCCTTTCGATAAGTAAGAGTGTCAAACCTAACGAGGAGCTAAAGATAAAATTGATATTCTTTCAAGTTCTATGAACCACTTATACAATGCGCACTTAATGTTTGCTTTACCTAGAACTGAAAATAAAACTATTTGGTGGTATTAAAAATATAGTTTTGCAAGAACATAAAGAGCATGGAAATAAAAGTTAGGTGTTGTTTAAATAAAGAACAATAAAGTAAATATAGCGAGTGTGGTAAAGTGATGGTAGGATGTGCGGAATTGTCCCAAGGCAATGGATAACCAAAAAGATAGTCATCATTGCAGTTTTATGTGTGGGAGAGCCCTCTCTGCTAGCATGTCATCCCTTACTCGAAATTTTATGGACTTACGATTGGAACTATTAGCAAGCATCTGCAACTACTAAATAATTCATTAAGGTAAAACCCCGCCACTGCATTAAGATAAATTGGTCCCCCTTCATACCATATGTATAGATCCTTACGCTCAACCTCGGTAATTTTTGTCGCTCTAGCAGGCCTATGCATAGTTCTCTTCAACATACAACTAGGCCTGAAGTGTGATCCCTATATGTGCGCACTCATAATATGGGCGCAAAAGGACAACAACAAAATAAAACATGCAACTCAAACCAATCATGATCATCAATTAACCATAGGACAAAAACCATGTTCCCTACCTAGATATAATAGAGGTGATACAAATCATTGCATAATAATTTATAGCGTCAAAGACCATGTTCAAGTAGGGAACTACAACCGGTTGCTGGAGGGTGGACCGCTGAATAGAAAGCGAGAAAGGTGTTGGGGGTATTGATGAAGACGGTGAAGTTGATGGAGATGATCTCCGTGACGGTGGTTCCCCAGCACGGTGCCATTAGCAGTGAGCGGGAGAGAGCCCCTGATACGTCTCCAACATATCTATAGTTATTGATTGTTCCATGCTATTATATTATCTGTTTTGGATGTTTTATATGCATTAATATGCTATTTAATATTATTTTTGAGACTAACCTATTAACCTAGAGCCCAATGCTAGTTTCTGTTTTTTCCTTATTTTTTACTTTTAAAGAAAAGGAATATCAAACGGAATAAAACTTTACGATGATTTTTCTTGGACCAAAAGACACCCACGTAACTTGGAGAGAGGGCCAGAAGATCCCCGAGGAGGCTACAAGCCTTAGGGAGCGCCCTGAGGGCGTGTGGGCCCCTCGGGAGTCCTCCAACCATAAAACCACTTCTACATATTCTCAAATATTCCCCCAACATTAGAAGCGTCCACCAAAATACTTTTCCACCGCCGCAAGCCTCTGTTCCCATGATATCCCATCTTGGGACCATTTTTGGCACCCTGCCGGAGGGGGATTCGATCATGGAGGGCCTCTACATCAAGCTTGTTGCCCTTCCAATGAAGCGTGAGTAGTTTACCACAGACCTACGGGTCCATAGCTAGTAGCTAGATGGCTTCTTCTCTCTCTTTGATCTTCAATACAATGTTCTCCTCGATGTTCTTAGAGTTCTATCCGGTGTAATATTCTTTTGCGGTGCGTTTGTTGAGATCTGATGAATTGTGGATTTATGATCAGATTATGTATGAATACTATTTGGGTCTTCTGTGAACTCTTTAATGCATGATTAAAATATCTTTGTATTTCTCTTCGAACTATCGGTTTGGTTTGGCCAACTAGATTGATTTTTCTTGCAATGGGAGAGGTTCTTAGTTTTGGGTTCAATCTTGCAGTGTCCTCATCCATTGATGGAAGGGGTAGCGAGGCACACGTTGTTGTTGCCATCAAGGATAAAAAGATGGGGTTTTCATCATATTGCTTGAGTTTATCCCTCTACATCATGTCATCTTACTTAAGGCGTTACTCCGCTCTTATAAACTTAATACTCTAGATGCATGCTAGATAGGGTCGATGTGTGGAGTAATAGTAGTAGATGCAGGCAGGAGTCGGTCTTCTTATCACAGACATGATGCCTATGTTCATCATCATTGCCTTAGATATCGTCATAACTTTGCGCTTTTCTATCAATTGCTCAACGAAAATTTGTTTATCCATCATATGTTTTCTTTCAAGAGAGAAGCCTCTAGTGAAACCTATGGCCCTCGGGTCTATTTTCCATCATATATTTTCAGATCTATAAACCAAAAAACCAAAAAAAACCTTGCTGCAATTTATTTATATTTACTTTAGTTTGCTCTTTTATTTATCTTTTATACCTATCTCTATCAGATCTTACTCTTGTTCATGACCGCGAAGGGATTGACAACCCCTTTTTTGTGCTGTGTGCAAGTGTTTGTTAGTTTGTGCAGGTGCATATATTGGAGACTTGCTTGTGCCTCCTATTGGATTGATACCTTGGTTCTCAACTGAGGGAAATACTTATCTCTACTTTTCCGCATCACCCTTTCCTCTTCAAGGAAAAAATCAACGCAAACTCAAGAAGTAGCGGCCCCTCTTCTTCTTGCTAGGCATTCCCACTAGATGGCAGAAGGTTCCCCATCTAGTACTTGGCCTCCAGGGCTCCCGGAGGGCGAGATCCCCTCTGACATTAGATCTCTCCCCATTGCTTCTCTTTGTTCTCGGTCGAGTTCTAAGGTCGAGCACCATTTCTTGAATATTCGGAGATGCGTAAATCCCATCGGCTAAATTTTTTACATGATTTTTCCCTACAAATTAGCTATCTTGTGCCCGAAGTAGAACCTCAGCCAACCTACTGTCTCTCCACATAGACACATGGCACGAGTGGGACGTAGGTTGCGTCCTAGGCCATGTGGGGCCCATGGGCACCGTCTTGCATCAATTCTTTTGCCAAAAATTCAGATATATTCCAGAAAAAAAAATCACAATGATTTTTAGGTCATTCTGGCTCCAAGAATTTTTTACCTATATATTTCCAAAACACTAGAAAACACGAAGTGGCCTTTGGCATAGATTAGGTAAATAATATAAATTGTTAACAAAAATATATAGAAGTGGTATGATAATAGCATGAAACAATCAAAATTATAGATACAACGAAGACATATCAGCATCCCCAAGCTTAATTTCTGCTTGTCCTTGAGAAGGTAAATTATAAATAAAGATAATTTTTGATGTGGAATGCTACCTAGGATAATTTCGATCAGATAATTAATTATGGTATGAACTTATGATAAAAGTGATTCATGGCAATATTCTATTAATTTGACATTAAATAATAATACACGAGCATGCAAATAAACAATCATCGCCTTTTCAGAATAAAGATGCTAAAGAAAGCGACTCCGCACACACTTAATCATAATAGCATAGCTCGCCCAGTCTTCCAGGCATAAAGACATTGAATCATGAACTACCCAGGTGCTCAATAAGGCAGTCAAATCACGCTTTTCTCACTTTGGCTATTCAACTCCCACACACTACTTGAGTGCGAGTTACGGTCTTGACACTTTGGCTGGCAAATAGAATGATGATGGAGGTTTTAAGAGGAGTAAAATGCATGTGTGGTCCTAATTCTTTCATGAAAGTGTCGATTGGGTCCTAATTCTTTGAAAATGCATGTCTGGGTCCTAAATATTTTTAAGTTCTTCATCCAAGGCCCTAATTCCCTCTGACCACTATTGACCTGTCTGTGTGGCGCCTTACCCTAGTCACATAGACAGGAGGTCCAACGCAGTTGGATATTTATGCAAATTGACCCCTGTAACATTTCTCCTTCTCAATCCCCGGTCCCTAGGTCTTCTCCCTCACCAAAGCTTGCCTCCCATCACGACTAGCCCGAGTTGGAGCTTGTCTCTACCCGTCGCCCGTAGCAGCAGCTGCGCCCTAGCGTCGCCCATTTCCCCCTTACTCCTATTCCTTCCTTCACCTCCTCCTCACTCCCGGTCTCTCATCCCCCTATCTCTCCCAGTGCAGGAATCTCTATGGATGAATGCCCCAGCTCCCCTGTCACCCATCTAGACGCCATCTGTCGGAACCCTTGCATTGTTGGCCAGATCTGCGCATCCACGCTGTTGTAGCTCTTCTGTTCCTCAACTCCAGTGAGTCCCATCATCCCCGTCGCCTAGTCATGGTGCGGTCACACCAAAGAAGATGAAGAAAACCCTTGCTGCCTCGCTCATCCCCAGCGAGTCTATGAGCGCCCTTGCATGCACACGTGTGATGATGGACATGACAGACAATGGATTATTCCTAGCAGATTTGGTGCCATCCTAATAGCCGACCCTGCCGGACTACCGCCACCGATGACCTCTACTTCTGACCGGAGCAGCACTGCCGCCGTCGCCCACCTTCGATTTCGCCAAAGTGGGATGAGGAAGCGGAAAAGGACTGCGACTATGAAAAATTAGTGTTTGATGGATTTTTTGCAAATATGCATGGCCGGCCATTACTCCTCCTAGGCCCTCATGTCCATGTGGCCACGGTCAATGTGCCATGCGGTCAGGTTAGCGTTGGTCAGGCAGATTTAGTACCTCGGATGAACAACTTAAAAAGATTTAGGACCCATACGTGCATTTTGAAAGAATTAGGACCCAGTCGACACTTTGGTGAAAGAATTAGGACTGCCCATGCATTTTACTCTTTTAAGAGAAGATAAAAATTAAGAAAGTCACTCACCAATGCAGCTAACCATTAGGTAATGGAGAGGCCTTACAATCGATATTGATGTGAGAAGTGGGGATTGCCATGCAATGGATGCACTAGAGCTATAAATGTATGAAATCTCTCCTCATTCAACTAAGTGTGTGTGCATCTAACTTGCTCACTAACATCATTGAGCATTTGAGGAAGCTCATAGTAGGACTATGCAAGTCAAGTTCTATACACGAAAATCCCACTAGCATAATCATGAAGTATATGAAAACTCTCTATATGAAAATCTGTTGGGAAACATAGTAGAAAACAAAAATGTTCGCCCTACGATCAATCAGGAACACTATGAAGATGTGGTTTGGATCGGATCGTTGCCAACTCTGAGTTGCGTCAGAAGAAGAGTTGGTGTAGATCGTACTTGAAGTCCCTCGAAGCGTAATGAACAGTCCCTCGAACTATCCATGAACAGTATCTCTAACGGAAGACCGAAACCATGACCTCTCCACAGTTTACAAGTGTATGGTCTTCCCGATCTGGCGGTGCTTCGTCGTCTAGAGCTAATCATCAGTAGAGAATTAGTGGGAGGAGATTGCATCCACTCTAGGATTCTGATTATGAGGATTGGAGAGGATCTAGATCAAGCTCTAATTGAACCAATTAGAACTAGAGAATTAGAGGATACTCCAAAACTTATGTACTAAAGTGCCCAAAACCTCTAGTATACATAGGTTGAAGGAGAGGTAGGGCGCCACAAGGGGGAAGGAAATTGATGTATACTACACAACTTTATTCTTGTAGACTCTGTTGGGCCTCCAAGTGCAGAGTTCTGTAGGACAACAACAAATTTCCCTCAAGTGGATGACCTAAGGTTTATCAATCCGTGGGAGGTGTAGTATCAATATAGTCTCTCTCAAACAACCCGGCAATCAAATACAAGAAATCTCTTATGTCCACAACACACCCAATACAGTTGTCAATTGTATAGGTGCACTAGTTCGGCGAAGAGATTGTGATACAAGTGTAGTATGGATAGTAGATATAGGTTTTTAATCTGAAATAATAAAAACAGCAAGGTAACAAGTGACAAAAGTGAGCACAAATGGTATTGCAATGCTTGGAAACAAGGCCTAGGGTTCATACTTTCACTACTGCAATCTCTCAACAGTGCTAACATAATAGAATCATATGACAATCCTGAAGGAAATATGCCCTAGAGGCAATAATAAAGTTATTATTTATTTCCTTATATCATGATAAATGTTTATTATTCATGCTAGAGTTGTATTAACCGGAAACATAATACATGTGTGAATACATAGACAAATAGAGTGTCACTAGAATGCCTCTACTTGACTAGCTCGTTAATCAAAGATGGTTATGTTTCCTAACCATGGACAAAGAGTTGTTATTTTATTAATGGGATCACATCATTAGGTGAATGATCTGATTGACATGACCCATTCCATTAGCTTAGCACCCGATTGTTTAGTATGTTGCTATTGCTTTCTTCATGACTTATACATGTTCCTATGACTATGAGATTATGCAACTCCCGTTTGCCGGAAGAACACTTTGTGTGCTACCAAACGTCACAATGTAACCAGGTGATTATAAAGGTGCTCTACAGGTGTCTCCAAAGGTACATGTTGGGTTGGCGTATTTCGAGATTAGGATTTGTCACTCCGATTGTCGGAGAGGTATCTCTGGGCCCTCTCGGTAATGCACATCACATAAGCCTTGCAAGCATTGCAACTAATGAGTTAGTTGTGAGATGATGTATTACGGAACGAGTAAAGAGACTTGCCGGTAACGAGATTGAACTAGGTATTGAGATACCGACGATCGAATCTCGGGCAAGTAACATACCGATGACAAAGGGAACAACGTATGTTGTTATGCGGTCTGACCGATAAAGATCTTCGTAGAATATGTGGGAGCCAATATGAGCATCCAGGTTCCGCTATTGGTTATTGACCGGAGACATGTCTCGGTCATGTCTACATTGTTCTCGAACCCGTAGGGTCCGTACGCTTAAGGTTTAGATGACAGTTATATTATGAGTTTATGAGTTTTGATGTACCGAAGTTGGTTCGGAGTCCCGGATATGATCGTCGACATAAAAAGGAGTCTCGAAATGGTCGGGACATAAAGATTGATATATTGGATGGCTATATTCGGACACCGGAAGTGTTCCGGGGAAGTTTCGGATAAAACCGGAGTACCGGGGGGTTACCGGAACCCCCCGGGGATTAATGAGCCTCATGGGCCTAAAGTGGAGGAGAGGAGGGCCTGCCAGGGCAGGCCGCGCGCCCCCTCTCCCCCTAGTCCGAATTGGACAAGGAGGGAGGGGCAGAGCCCCCTTTCCTTCCTCTCCTCTCTCCCTTCCTTCCCCCTCTCCTACTTGGACAAGGAAAGGGAGGGGAGTCCTACTCCCGGTAGGAGTAGGACTCCTCCTGCGCGCCTCCTACTAGGGCCGGACGCACCCCCCTTGGCTCCTTTATATACGGAGGCAGGGGGCACCCCTAGACACACAAGTTGATCCACGTGATCGTTTTCTTAGCCGTGTGCGGTGCCCCCTTCCACCATAATCCTCGATAATATCGTAGCGGTGCTTAGGCGAAGCCCTGCGATGGTAGAACATCAAGATCGTCACTATGTCGTCGTGCTGACGGAACTCTTCCCTGACACTTTGCTGGATCGGAGTCTGGGGATCGTCATCGAGCTGAACGTGTGCTAAAACTCGGAGGTGCCATAGTTTCGGTGCTTGATCGGTCGGACCGTGAAGACGTACGACTACATCAACCGCGTTGTCATAAGGCTTCCGCTATCGGTCTACGAGGGTACGTAGACAACACTCTCCCCTCTCGTTGCTATGCATCACCATGATCTTGCGTGTGCGTAGGAATTTTTTTGAAATTACTACGTTCCCCAACAGTGGGATCCGAGCCTAGGTTGTATGTGTTGATGTTATATGCACGAGTAGAACACAAGTGAGTTGTGGGCGATATAAGTCATACTGCTTACCAGCATGTCATACTTTGGTTCGGCGGTATTGTCGGATGAAGCGGCCCGGACCGACATTATGCATACGCTTACGCAAGACTGGTTCTACCAACGTGCTTTGCACACAGGTGGCTGGCGGGTGTTAGTTTCTCCAACTTTAGTTGAACCGAGTGTGGCTACGCCCGGTCCTTGCGAAGGTTAAAACAGCACCAACTTGACAAACTATCGTTGTGGTTTTGATGCGTAGGTAAGATTGGTTCTTGCTTAAGCCCGTAGCAGCCACGTAAAACTTGCAACAAACAAAGTAGAGGACGTCTAACTTGTTTTTGCAGGGCATGTTGTGATGTGATATGCTCAAGGCATGATGCTAAATTTTATTGTATGAGATGATCATGTTTTGTAACCAAGTTACCGGCAACTGGCAGGAGCCATATGGTTGTCGCTTTATTGTATGCAATGCAATCGCCTTGTAATGCTTTACTTTATCACTAAGCGGTAGCGATAGTCGTAGAAGCATAAGATTGGCGAGACGACAACGATGCTACGATGGAGATCAAGGTGTCGCGCCGGTGACGATGGTGATCATGACGGTGCTTCGGAGATGGAGATCACAAGCACAAGATGATGATGGCCATATCATATCACTTATATTGATTGCATGTGATGTTTATCTTTTATGCATCTTATCTTGCTTTGATTGACGGTAGCATTATAAGATGATCTCTCACTAAATTTCAAGATAAAAAGTGTTCTCCCTGAGTATGCACCGTTGCCAAAGTTCGTCGTGCCCAGACACCACGTGATGATCGGGTGTGATAAGCTCTACGTCCATCTACAGTGGGTGCAAGCCAGTTTTGGACACGCAGAGTACTCAGGTTAAACTTGACGAGCCTAACATATGCAGATATGGCCTCGGAACACTGAGACCGAAAGGTCGAGCGTGAATCATATAGTAGATATGATCAACATAGCGATGTTCACCATTGAAAACTACTCCATTTCACGTGATGATCGGTTATGGTTTAGTTGATTTGGATCACGTAATCACTTAGAAGATTAGAGGGATGTCCTTCTAAGTGGGAGTTCTTAAGTAATATGATTAATTGAACTTAAATTTATCATGAACTTAGTCCTGGTAGTATTTTGCAATTTATGTTGTAAGTCAATAGCTTGCGTTGTTGCTTCCATGTGTTTATTTTGATATGTTCCTAGAGAAAATTGTGTTGAAAGATGTTAGTAGCAAAGATGCGGATTGGATCCATGATCTAAGGTTTATCCTCATTGCTGCACAGAAGAATTATGTCCTTGATGCACCGCTAGGTGACAGACCTATTACAGGAGCAGATGCAGACGTTATGAACGTTTGGCTAGCTCAATATGATGACTACTTGATAGTTTAGTGCACCATGCTTAATGGCTTAGAATCGGGACTTCAAAGACGTTTTGAACGTCATGGACCATATGAGATGTCCCAGGAGTTGAAGTTAATATTTCAAGCAAATACCTGAGTTGAGAGATATGAAGTCTCCAACAAGTTCTATAGCTAAAAGATGGAGGAGAATCGCTCAACTAGTGAGCATGTGCTTAGATTGTCTGGGTACTACAATCGCTTGAATCAAGTGGGAGTTAATCTTCCAGATAAGATAGTGATTGACAGAATTCTCTAGTCACCATCACCAAGTTAGTAGAACTTCCTGATAAACTATAGTATGCAAGGGATGATGAAAACGAATCCCGAGCTTTTCATGATGATGAAATCGATGAAGGTAGAAATCAAGAAAGAGCATCAAGTGTTGATGGTTGACAAGATCACTAGTTTCAAGAAAAGGGCAAAGGGAAAAGGGGAACTTCAAGAAAAACAGCAAGCAAGTTGCTGCTCAAGTGAAGAAGCCCAAGTCTGGTCCTAAGCCTGAGACTAAGTGCTTCTACTTCAAAGGGACTGGTCACTGGAAGCGGAACTACCCCAAGTGATTGGCAGATAAGAAGGATGGCAAAGTGAACATAAGTATATTTGATATACATGTTATTGATGTGTACTTTACTAGTATTTATAGCAACCCCTCAGTATTTGATACTAGTTCAGTTGCTAAGAGTAGTAACTCGAAACGGGAGTTGCAGAATGAACAGAGACTAGTTAAGGGTGAAGTGACAATGTGTGTTGGAAGAGGTTCCAAGATTGATATGATCATGATCGCACACTCCCTATACTTTCGGGATTAGTGTTGAACCTAAATAAGTGTTATTTGGTGTTTGCATTGAGCATAAATATGATTTGATCATGTTTATTGCAATACGGTTATTCATTTAAGTAAGAGAATAAATTGTTGTTCTGTTTACATGGATAAAACCTTATATGGTTACACACCCAATGAAAATGGTTCATTGGATCTCGATCGTAGTGATACACATATTCATAATATTGAAACCAAAAGATGCAAAGTTAATAATGATAGTGCAACTCATTTGTGGCACTGCCGTTTAGGTCATATTGGTGTAAAGCGCATGAAGAAACTCCATGCTGATGGACTTTTGGAATAACTTGATTATGAATCAGTTGATGCTTACGAACCATGCCTCATGGGCAAGATGACTAAGGCTCCGTTCTCCGGAACAATGCAGCAAGCAACAAATTTGTTGGAAATCATGCATACTGATGTATGTGGACCGATGAATATTGAAGCTCGCAATAGGTATCATTATTTTCTGATCTTCACAGATGATTTGAGCAGATATGAGTATATCTACTTGATGAAACACAAGTCTGAAATATTTGAAAACGTTCAAAGAATTTTAGAGTGAAGTGGAGAATCATCGTAACAAAAATAAAAGTTTCTACGATATGATCGCAGAAGTAAAATATTTGAGTTACGAGTTTGGCCTTCAGTTAAAAACAATGTGAAATAGTTTCACTACTCACGCCACCTGGAACACCACAATGTAATGGTGTGTCCGAACGTCATAACCGTATTTTATTAGATATGGTGCGATCTACGATGTCTCGTACCGATCTACCACTATCGTTTTTGGGGTTATGCATTAGAGACAGCTGCATTCACGTTAAATAGGGCACCATCTAAATCCATTGAGACGACACCGTATGAACTATGGTTTGGCAAGAAACCTAAGCTGTCGTTTCTTAAAGTTTGAGGTCGCAATGCTTATGTGAAAAAGTTTCAACCTGATAAGCTCAAACCCAAATCGGAGAAGTGCGTCTTCATAGGATACCAAAAAGAAAATGTTGGGTACACCTTCTATCACAGATCCGAAGGCAAGATATTCGTTGCTTTGAATGGATCCTTTCTAGAGAAGGGGTTTCTCTCAAAAGAAGTGAGTGGGAGGAAAGTAGAACTTGATGTGGTAACTGTACCTGCTCCCTTATTGGAAAGTAGTACATCACAGAAACCGGTTTCTGTGACACCTAAACCAATTAGTGAGGAAGTTAATGATGATGATCATAGAACTTCAGATCAAGTTGCTACTGAACCTCGTAGATCAAACAGAGTAAGATCCGCACCAGAGTGGTACGGTAATCCTATTCTGGAAGTCATGCTACTAGATCATGATGAACCTACGAACTATGAAGAAGCGATGGTGAGCCCAGATTCCGTGAAATGGCTTGAAGCCATGAAATCTGAGATGGGATCCATGTATGAGAACAAAGTGTGGACTTTGGTTGACTTGCCCGATGATCAGCAAGCAATTGAGAATAAATGGATCTTCAAGAAGAAGACTTACGCTGACGGTAATGTTACTGTCTACAAAGCTCGACTTGTTGCAAAAGGTTTTCGACAAGTTCAAGGGATTGACTACGATGAGACCTTCTCACCCGTAGCGATGCTTAAGTCTGTCTGAATCATGTTAGCAACTGCCGCATTTTATGATTATGAAATTTGGCAAATGGATGTCAAAACTGCATTCCTGAATGGATTTCTGGAAGAAGAGTTGTATATGATCCAACCAGAAGGTTTTGTCAATCCAAAGGGAGCTAACAAAGTGTGCAAGCTCCAGCGATCCATTTATGGACTGGTGCAAGCCTCTCGGAGTTGGAATAAACGCTTTGATAGTGTGATCAAAGCATTTGGTTTTATACAGACTTTTGGTGAAGCCTGTATTTACAAGAAAGTGAGTGGGAGCACTACAGCATTTCTGATAAGTATATGTGAATGACATATTGTTGATCGGAAATAATGTAGAATTATTCTGCAAAGCATAAAGGAGTGTTTTGAAAGAAGTTTTTCAAAGAAAGACCTCGTTGAAGCTGCTTACATATTGAGCATCAAGATCTATAGAGATAGATCAAGACGCTTGATAAGTTTTTTTCAATGAGTACATACCTTGACAAGATTTTGAAGTAGTTCAAAATGGAACAGTCAAAGAAAGAGTTCTTGCCTGTGTTACAAGGTTTGAAATTGAGTAAGACTCAAAGTCCGACCACGGCAGAAGATAGAAAGAGAATGAAAGTCATTCCCTATGCCTCAACCATAGGTTCTATAAAGTATGCCATGCTATGTACCTATTGTATACCCTACACTGTTTTGGCAAGGGAGTACAATAGTGATCTAGGAGTAGATCACTGGACAGCGGTCAAAATTATCCTTAGTTGTATAAGGATATGTTTCTCGATTATGGAGGTGACAAAAGGTTCATCGTAAAAGGATTACGTCGATACAAGATTTTGGCACTGATCCGGATGACTCTAAGTCTTCATCTGGATACATATTGAAAGTGGGAGCAATTAGCTAAAGGAGCTCCGTGCAGAGCATTGTAGACATAGAAATTTGCAAAATACATACGTATCTGAATTTTGGAAGACTCGTTGACTAAGCTTCTCTCACAAAGCAAAACATGATCACACCTTAGTACTCTTTGGGTGTTAATCACATAGCAATGTGAACTAGATTACTGACTCTAGTAAACCCTTTGGGTGTTGGTCACATGTGGATGTAAACTATGGGTGTTAACCACATAAAGATGTGAACTATTGATGTTAAATTACATGGCGATGTGAACTAGATTATTGACTCTAGTGCAAGTGGGAGACTGAAGGAAATATGCCCTAGAGACAATAATAAAGTTATTATTTATTTCCTTATATCATGATAAATGTTTATTATTCATGCTAGAGTTGTATTAACCGGAAACATAATACATGTGTGAATACATAGACAAACAGAGTGTCACTAGTATGCCTCTACTTGACTAGCTCGTTAATCAAAGATGGTTATGTTTCCTAACCATGGACAAAGAGTTGTTATTTGATTAACGGGATCACATCATTAGGTGAATGATCTGATTGACATGACCCATTCCATTAGCTTAGCACCCGATCGTTTAGTATGTTACTATTGCTTTCTTCATGACTTATACATGTTCCTATGACTATGAGATTATGCAACTCCCGTTTGCCGGAAGAACACTTTGTGTGCTACCAAATGTCACAACGTAACTGGGTGATTATAAAGGTGCTCTACAGGTGTCTCCAAAGGTACATGTTGGGTTGGCGTATTTCGAGATTAGGATTTGTCACTCCGATTGTCGGAGAGGTATCTCTGGGCCCTCTCGGTAATGCACATCACATAAGCCTTGCAAGCATTGCAACTAATGAGTTAGTTGTGAGATGATGTATTAGGGAACGAGTAAAGAGACTTGCCGGTAACAAGATTGAACTAGGTATTGAGATACCAACGATCGAATCTCGGGCAAGTAACATACCGATGACAAAGGGAACAACGTATGTTGTTATGCGGTCTGACCGATAAAGATCTTCGTAGAATATGTGGGAGCCAATATAAGCATCCAGGTTCCGCTATTGGTTATTGACCGGAGACATGTCTCGGTCATGTCTACATTGTTCTCGAACCCGTAGGGTCCGCACGCTTAAGGTTTCGATGACAGTTATATTATGAGTTTATGAGTTTTAATGTACCGAAGTTGGTTCAGAGTCCCGGATATGATCACGGACATAATGAGGAGTCTCGAAATGGTCGAGACATAAAGATTGATATATTGGACGGCTATATTCGGACACCGGAAGTGTTCCGGGGAAGTTTTGGATAAAAGCGGAGTACCGGGGGGTTACCGGAACCCCCCCGGGGGGTTAATGGGCCTCATGGGCCTAAAGTGGAGAAGAGGAGGGGCTGCCAGGGCAGGCCGCGCCCCCCCTCTCCCCCTAGTACGAATTGGACAAGGAGGGAGGGGCGGCGCCCCCCTTTCCTTCCTCTCCTCTCTCCCTTCCTTCCCCCTCTCCTACTTGGACAAGGAAAGGGAGGGGAGTCCTACTCCCGGTAGGAGTAGGACTCCTCCTGCGCGCCTCCTACTAGGGCCGGACGCACCCCCCCTTGGCTCCTTTATATACGGAGGCAGGGGGCACCCCTAGATACACAAGTTGATCCACGTGATCGTTTTCTTAGCCGTGTGCGGTGCCCCCTTCCACCATAATCCTCGATAATATTGTAGCGGTGCTTAGGCGAAGCCCTGCGATGGTAGAACATCAAGATCGTCACTACGCCATCGTGCTGACGGAACTCTTCCCCGACACTTTGCTGGATCGGAGTCCGGGATCATCATCGAGCTGAACGTGTGCTAAAACTCGGAGGTGCCGTAGTTTCGGTGCTTGATCGGTCGGGCCGTGAAGACGTACGACTACATCAACCGCGTTGTCATAACGCTTCCGCTATCGGTCTACGAGGGTACGTAGACAACACTCTCCCCTCTCATTGCTATGCATCACCATGATCTTGCGTGTGCGTAGGAATTTTCTTGAAATTACTACGTTCCCCAACAAATCCCTCAGTGTGTGACAAAGAATCACTCCAAAGTTCATATCAGAGAAAGTAGGACAAAAACGTGTATCAACCTCTATGCCTAGATTACCCCAGTGTCACCACAGGAATCTGCAAGTTGGTTACCAAAACATATATCAAATGACTCAAGAGAATACCCCATAGTCACCATGGGTATCTGCATGCAAGACATACATCACACTACTGCAGGATACTGCTAGCGCGACACTACAATCAGAGACCCTTTGACGAAACTATGTGCGATGCAATAATAGCGAATGGTGGTGTAAAAAATGTCAAAAAAGGTGCAAAACATTTGCGATGGCGGAGCCATCAAACACGATTCAGATTTTAGTTGCGTGTGCGATGCAGGGCACACAGTTAATCCATTTGAACCGTTTGCAATAGGCAGAACAACAAAAACGGGCAGCAATATCAATGTGTGTGCGATATACGACTTACGGTTCACTCGGACAAACTGTTTTCAATTAGGGAACACACCATAAATGATTCAACTTAACAAGATGTGTGTGATATGCGGCATACAGTTCACATGGATGAACTATTTGCGATGAGCCAAAAGAACAAAAACGAGTCATGTAAACAAGATGCGTGTGATACATGGGAAACAGCCGACTCGGATGAACTGTTTGCGATGAGAAATTACAGCATAGATGGTTAATACAGTTAGTTCGTGTGTGATTCTGTGTGTATAAAATCTTTGAAAAATGCAAACTAGTTGCTTGCGGCGGCTAGGAGTATCACACACGATGCGTCTGCGAGTACCCGTGTGCGATGATTAGTAAGTTACACATATGTTTCCTTATGTTAACATGTGTGTGAATATGCAATATGGACAGTTAATATGCAAATGCCTTCTGGACATCGGGCACATGCTTAAACTCAATGAACTGTGTATGATACTAATACTTTCCATGAAAATTTAAGAACTTGGGTAACAACATTTGAGTAACATATATATAGTGGTTACACTATTTGACAAAAGGAGGATCTTTGTAACACGGTTTTGACAACCTTATGGTCCATATCTACATACTTAACATAGTAACAACTATCACATTTTAAGAGGCTAAGGGCCAACAACCATATGGTCCATATCTACATACTTAACATAGTAACAGCTAGCACATTTTAAGAGGCTGAGGGCCAACAACCACAACTATCCGCTAGAAGCAGCTTGATCATGGCGACTCGGCATCTCGACAATGAAAAGGAACAGCCCTCATGTGCCTTGGTAGAGCATGCGTAGAACAGTGTCTCCAATTTTCCAATATGGATGCATTGCCACGTCAAGCGAGAACTTGTTAATTTGAATGGTTCCATTTCTGCGGGAAATGCAGTACCTTGCAATCACTTTGGCGTTATTAGAAGGCACACGTGTAATTCGACCATGCCGGGAAATCGATCCAGGAACTGCTACAACGGGAAATTTCTGTTGACATGTAGAATAAAAACCAATCGTAACATATCATTGAAGATATATATAGTTTATGAGCATCAACATTAAAATAAGACTTTTTACCAGCGTTTTGTGCACACAATTGGTCTTGTTCAATGTGTGCACCATAGGTCTAATTAATCCCATCCAAAATCCAGCATTCATACGATGTGCTATCTCTGACAGATTATCAACAAAGTTTATGACATGCTTCAAGTCCTTCCAGTGAAATTTGGTACGCTTAGTAACATATAGATCGTTCACTATGCATCCAACATATCCTGCTTAACAGGTGGAAAAGTATTATTTATTCAAAACATGGCAGAAGAATATATAGTGCACATAAATTGGTAAATAGAACTTGTTACTGCCTAGGAACGGAGTCAGAATATGAAATCACAATTGGTTGCTTAAATAGTGATCAATTAGTCAGAACAAATACCCTGATTTTGCTAACTAATACACTATTGCAGGATGGTCCAAATGCGACACTACGATCAGAGACCCTTCGAGAAACTGTGTGCGATGCAATGATCACAAACGATGGTGTAGGAAAACCATCAAAAAAGGTGCAAAATGTTTGCGATGACAGATGCATCAAACACGGTTCAGAATTTAGTTGCGTGTGCGATGCAGGGCATACGGTTCAACTCAATGAACTGTTTGTGATGAGGAGGCACAAAAGAAACGGGCAGCCAGATGAAGGCGTGTGCGATATACAACATACGGTTAACTGGGACGAACTGTGTGTGATTAGGCAACACAATGGAAGCGGTTCAACTGAATAAGATGTGTGTGATACGCGGCAAACAGGTCCGTAATCTGAAATGTGTGCGAAGACCAATAATAACACAGACAATTGCTGCTAATAAGCCGTGTGAATTTCTCTGTCTACAGTAGAATAAAATGTATATATATAACTGAAATAAACATCCAATTACATAAGTGACTACAGATCATTCGCACACACCTCAATAAACAATTGCATGCATTCTAAAGTAGGAGAAACGATCGTCTAGTCATCTACTTCTTGTGACATTCCCGCCACTACTATGTGGCTCGATCCCTCGTCTGGGTCAGGAAGAAGACAGTTCCTCATGTCAACAATCCGCCTGTACATCTCGTAGCTTGTGTACATGTCCATGGCCGCGTACTTGACATGTTCTTCATCCAGTATCTTATGCCACACACTGTGCCATGCATTCCTGACCTTATTGCTCTCTTTCTTCATCTTCACGTAGTAGGGGTCGATGATGGCCGAGGTGAGGTCAACCAGGGAGTTCAGTTTGATTTTGTCGCTGCCCCAGACCTTGTAGTGGTGCTGGATGTTGACAAGATTCGGGAATTTCAAGTCACTAACCTTGAGCGCTTTTAGATCGTTGGTGGTGTAGACCGTAGCGAAACTGTAGTCGGAGATGTTGATAAACCTAGAGAAACTCTCGCAAGGTCTTGTGGCAAGGTGGAAGTGATAGACGAGGACGTCATGTCGCACGCACAACTGGGCGACGACAACCTTCTGATCGTGCCCGGCACGACCGATGGTGTACTCGAGGTCGAAGCCGACCACTCGGTACTTGTCCTTGGTAAGGAACCGCTCCATAGTTTGGATGGATCTCTACACTGAGACCGGATCATTTGTGTATACCACCGAGAGGGCCTTCCCCCTCACGTGGGTGTCCACTACGTGATGCGTGGTGAACTGCCCGCCGTTGTCGTCATCGGCCGCTGGGAGCGCCATTGGAACCGCTGGATGTCCTCTCTATATGTGTCCTCGTGGGTGTGCTTATTGTGACGTGTGAGACGAGAGATGAAGGTAAATGGCCACAGGAATAAAAGGGGGCCGGGCGGCGTGGATTCTCGGCACGTCCGCATGGCAGTTTTTGCAGCGAGTAACTTCATCGTCGCGCCGCGCCCGGCACAACCGCTTGCACACGAACACGCGTGATCGTGCGCTGGCCCAAAACACTGGCAGCGCGCGTGGAAGGACGAGGGTAGAGGACCCGGAGGGACGCAAGAGCAGAGCGCGCGTGGCGGGACGCGAGCAGAGCATGCTGCGGCCTCCTGAACCGCAAGCAACCACACGCATGGAGCAGTTGAACACGCAACAAATGGTCGCCTACAAGCCGGCCGACAGTTGCGTCGCTGCATAGAGAGCGGCCGTGTGGTACCACCTCCGTCTAGTCTATAGTCTCCTTTATATTCCGTGCCATACTTTGCCCTCAAATTTAACCAACAAAATGTTAATGCATGTTTTAAAAATTATACAATTGGAAACAATGTTCAAATACAAATCCAACTATATAATATTTGGCGGCATGCATTCGTATTTTATTAGTTAAATCATACTTATAAACTAGGACGGTGGTATAGTAGGTAACTAAATCACAAACATTTTTTTATTAACCGTATGTGTACGTGACCTTTCGTCCTCCTCTCGCACGTCTTGCCACCCCGCTGCGGCAGACGGCTTACAACGCAAGCTTGCGTAGCGCGCGGGGCGTTCTTTTTGCCAAACGGTGGCGCCAATGAATCGTCAGTGAGCCCATTCCCGCGCAATCTCGCAGGTTCCCGCGCAAGCTTCCCGCCCGACTCGGTGAAATCCCCCAAAATCCCAATGCTTACCGGCTAGCTATAAAAACCCTCACGGTCGGTGAGTCATGCGTCGCATTTTCCCCTCCATCCCTGTAGCTTATCTTGTCTGCTTCTCCCACATTCGCCAATGGTACCGGTCCGTCGTCGTCGCTCAGCCACTCCGCCGTCATCAGAGGACAGCTCCAGCTGGGAGGCTGCACCGCGGCGGCGGCACAGTCCCCGACGTAGTGTAGTGCGCGTGGCGTCCCTGTTGGGTGTGCGCGGAACACCCACCACACGCTCCGCCGCCGGTGCCCGTCGGCAGCTGTTGCCGGCCGCCGTTGCCGCCACACCACCGTCACCGCGGCCCGAAGACGGGAGATGGCCGTCATGGCCGCCACCCCACTGCCGGCCACTGTGGCCATCACCCGCTCCGCCACTGCGGCCCGAAGGCGGGAGGTGGTGGTCGTGGCCGCCACCCCGTGGTTGGCCACCATGGTCATCACGCGCTCCGCCACCGCCGCCCGAAGGCGGGAGGCGGAGGTGGATGCCCGCACGTGCGACAGCGACCTTGCGCGCTACACCGAGTTCCTGCGGGAGGAGGAGGAGCACCTCGTCGAGCATGCAAAGAGCCTTGCCGCCGTAGTGGCAGCAGCACACGCCGACTCAGAGCCGAGGAATCAGGAGATCTACGAGGAGAACCACCGCTTTGAGAGGGGTCGTCTGGAGCGGCAGAGGGCATTCGAGGCGAGCGTCGCTGAAGCTGCATTAGCGGTAGGCACCGCATTGCGTTTGCCCAGCTCGTCGGTAGGCTCCTCGTCCTCCGCCTCTTACTGAGCACGCTCGGCAGAGGAGAGGCAGCTGGAAGTAGTACAAAGCTCCTCCGCAATAGTAGTAGTATTTAGGGGCTATTTTGTTTTGTTCATCTGACTATAGATGTGGTGGAACTGTACAACGTACTCAAAATAAGCTAGTATATATAGTTGAACTAGCTATTTCAGTACGTGGTTGACAACAATTAGGGAAAAGTTTGGTCGGTTCAGCTATCGAGTTGAACTGTTTGTATAAATTAAGAACGACTGCTTAATCTATGAATTAAATATATGCTTAATTACTGAATTTTAGTTGCAAAAATTAGATACTTCTAGTGATTTTTAGCTTCATATTTTGACAAATCGCAGTGTTACAAGGATTGACAAATCTTACCAAATTGTTTGTACATGGTTCCACACGGGTCATCCAAACAATCGTCCGCGTTGGAGGGATGCACAAATTCTGCGCTGCTCTCACTTTGCATACGGGTGTTCTATCTAAAACGTTTGCAATCAAGAGCTGCAGAAATCCTGCTCAGCACATTTTCTCTTGGCTTCCTGGGGAAGCTGTCGTTTTGCATAAGGGTGTTCTAACTAAAACGTTTGCGATGAGTGTTTTATATTTAAAAAGCGAATTAAACTGCGGCTTGGGCGCCATTAATGGAGAGGATGCGAGCAAGGCGAGCAGCCATGGAAGTCAAAGGGCGCGCTTCCGAGTGAACCTGCGTAGCGTACAGCTCGCACGCTTCTCGGTGAGCCTACGCACTCAAGGACAGCTTGCATTCCTCTCGGTCAGCCTGCGCATCGGACGGCGCTCGCACGCCTCCCGTTCAGTCAAGGTCAAGCAGATGTCCGCACGGCACCTCCTACAGCCATTAAAACCAAGACACGTGGCGTCAAGTGAATGGTTAACAGAATTTTGGATTTACTAGAATTTAAAAACCAGGCATCTCAATGTTTTGCCGGCAATCAACGGTGCCCCGGTGTTTGAAATTCATTCCCATTTCTTGCATGGGACCTAAGCATGCACCTAAGGACACATATTTGATTTTTCAACCAATTTATATGCACTGGAGCATGTGCATGTAGTTCAAATTTGAATTATGCACATAAATGCATTGAAAACTCAGTTAATGCATAAAAATGTCCAAACGAACCCCGAAAAATCACAAAAAATCACACAACACTCTTGTTGTTCTATGTTTACACGAGACAAAAAATTTGAAACCAATAAGAGGCAATGGATATCGTTTCATCCACAAATGTGGGACGTTCCCGACCGAAAACCATCATGCTTGTTGTGAGAAGCTCCGGTCTGTGAGAAGCATACACCTAAACCTTCCCCATATGGGACAAAATTTGTACCACAACATCTTGATGCTGCTCCATGATAGCATGCCAAGTTTCATGAATTTCAGACGAGTTTTGGATTCACTAGAATTTAAAAACCAGCCATCTCAATGTTTTGCCGGCAATCAACGGTGCCCCGGTGTTTGAAATTCATTACCATTTCTTGCATGGGACCTAAGCATGCACTCAAGGGCACATATTTGATTTTTCAACCAATTTATATGCACTGGAGCATGTGCATGTAGTTCAAATTTAAATTATGCACATAAAATGCATTGAAAACTCAGTTAATGCATAAAAATGTCCAAACGAACCCCGGAAAATCACAAAAAATCACACAACACTCCTGTTGTTCTATGTTGACACGAGAAAAAAATTGAAAGCAATAAGAGGCAATGGATATCGTTTCGTCCACAAAGGTGGGACGTTACCTACCAAAAACCATGATGCTTGTTGTGAGAAGCTCCGGTTTGTGAGAAGCATATACCCAAACCTGCCCCAAATGGGAAAAATTTGTACCACAACATGTTGATGCCGCTCCATGATAGCATGCCAAGTTTCATGAATTTCAGACGAGTTTTTGATTTACTAGAATTTAAAAACCATGCGTCTCAATGTTTTGCTGGCAATCAACGGTGTCCCGGTGTTTGAAATTCATTCCCATTTCTTGCATGGGACCTAAGCATGCACCCAAGGACACATATTTGATTTTTCAACCAATTTATATGCACTGGAGCATGTGCATGTAGTTCAAATTGGAATTATGCACATAAATGCATTAAAAACTCAGTTAACGCATAAAAATGTCCAAACGAACCCCGAAAAATCACAAAAATTCACACAACACTCCTGTTGTTCTACGTTGACACGAGAATTTTTTTTGAAAGTAGTAAGAGGCAATGGATATCGTTTCGTCCACAAAGGTGGGACATTCCCTACCGAAAACCATCATGCTTGTTGTGAGAAGCTCCGGTTGTGAGAAGCATATACCCAAACCTGCGCCAAATGGGACAAAATTTGTACCACGACATGTTGATGCCTCTCCGTGATAGCATGCCAAGTTTCATGAATTTCAGACGAGTTCTGGATTTACTAGAATTTAAAAACCATGCATCTCAATGTTTTGCCGGCAATCAACGGTGCCCTGGTGTTTGAAATTCATTCCCATTTCTTACATGGGACTTAAGCATGCACCCAAGGACACAGATTTGATTTTTCAACCAATTTATATGCACTGGAGCATGTGCATGTAGTTCCAATTTGAATTATGCACATAAAATGCATTGAAAACTCACTTAATGCATAAAAATATCCAGACGAACCCCGAAAAAATCACACAACACTCCTGTTGTTCTATGTTGACACGAGAAAAAATTTGAAGGTAATAATAGGCAATGGATATCGTTTCTTCCACAAAGGCGGGACGTTCCCTACCGAAAACCATCATGCTTGTTGTGAGAAGCTCCGGTTTGTGAGAAGCATATACTCAAACCCGCCCCAAATGGGATAAAATCTGTACCACGGCATGTTGATGCTGCTCCATGATAGCATGCCAAGTTTCAAGAATTTCAGACGAGTTTTGGATTTGCTAGAATTTAAAAACCATGCATCTCAATGTTTTGCCGGCAATCAATGGTCCCCCGATGTTTGAAATTCATTCCCATTTCTTACATGGGACCTAAGCATGCACCCAAGGACACATATTTGATTTTTCAACCAATTTATATGCACTGGAGCATGTGCATGTAGTTCAAATTTGAATTATGCACATAAATGCATTGAAAACTCAGTTAATGCATAAAAATGTCCAATCGAACCCTGAAAAATCACAAAAAATCACACAACACTCCTGTTGTTCTATGTTGACACGAGAAAAAAATTTGAAAGTAGTAAGAGGCAAATGGATATCATTTCATCCACAAAGGTGGGACGTTCCCTACCGAAAACCATCATGCTTGTGGTGAGAAGCTCTGGTTTGTGAGAAGCATATACCCAAACCTGCCCCAAATGGGACAAAATTTGTACCACGGCATGTTGTTGCCGCTCCATGATAAGATGCCAAGTTTCATGGATTTCAAACGAGTTTTGGACTTACTAGAATATAAAAACCAGGCATCTCAATGTTTGGTCGGCAATCAACAGTGCCTCAGTGTTTGAAATTCATTCCCATTTCTTGCATGGGACCTAAGCATGCAACCAAGGACACATATTTGATTTTTCAACCAATTTATATGCACTCGAGCATGTGCATGTAGTTCAAATTTGAATTATGCACATAAAATGCATTGAAAACTTAGTTAATGCATAAAAATGTCCAAACGAACCCTGAATAATCACACAACACTCCTGTTGTTCTATATTGACATGAGAAAGAAATTTGAAAGCAATAAGAGGCAATGGATATCGTTTCGTCCGCAAAGGTGGGACGTTCCCTACCAAAAACCATCATGCTTGTTGTGAGAAGCTCCGGTCTGTGAGAAGCATGTACCCAAACCTGCCCCAAATGGGACAAAATTTGTACCGCAGCATGTTGATGCCGCTCCATGATAGCATGCCAAGTTTCATGAATTTCAGACGAGTTTTGGATTTACTAGAATTTAAAACTCATGCATCTCAATGTTTTGCTGGCAATCAATGGTGCCCTGGTGTTTGAAATTCATTCCCATTTCTTGCATGAGACCTAAGAATGCACCCAAGGACACATATTTGATTTTTCAACCAATTTATATGCACTGGAGCATGTGCATGTAGTTCAAATTTGAATTTTTCACCTGAAATGGCTAGAAAACCAATTTAATGTATAAAATGTTCAAACGAACCCTGAATAATTCCAATTCTTTTACGACACACATATAGTTGCATGTTCACTCCAGATAAAAGGTCTAGCAATTCAAACACCGTCCATTGCCGCTGTGACCCCATTATGTAATTCAAATCAAGATGAAAAATCAAGTAGATTGCACACAGTTTATTATCAACAACCGTGTGAGATCTAGTACAAAATATCTTGGAGCACCGTCGGTGTATAGTATGCCTATGGCTTATGCGAGAAGGGCGTCGGCCATAGTCCACTGCCGGCGTCAAGCACACTAGCTCGCTCCCCAAATATCATTTCACTATTCAATCCTCGCCGGTGAAAGATGGGCACGTGGACCCGCATCGTGAGGGCAACTTCGGTGGCCCACTCCGGCGAGAGCGCGGCCGCAGCCGCCATGCGCGTGCTAACAAGGTGCATGAGCGTGGCTGCAATTTGCGATCAGGCGGCAAAGGCAGCCCAAACGGCCGCTGTTGCTTCTCAGGTGGCGGCAGCAACACTGCCTCGGGGATAGCAACTGGCGAGAGTGGCACATCAATTGTCCGTTCCGCGGAGACGGCCTTAGCCCTGATGGAGGCTGCCCACGACCATGTCGAGGCCGCCCACGCCCAGCTCCTGGCGGTCACCGCACAAATCGAACGAAGCTTCTTCGACAACGGCCGGCAACCTTCGGCCGAAGAGCTGGCAATCGCCGAGAGTGTTCGAGCAGCCGTCCGTTCCTCCGCCGCATACCTTGCGACAACGGAGCCCGTCCAAGCCCAGATCGCATCCGCCCACGCCCAGCTCATGGCGGCCTTTTCCAAAGAGATGGCGGACGCAGATGGCGAGATGCTTGCCGAGTATGAGGCGATGGATGCCATGGAGCCCCTTCCCCAGGAGACCGTCGGGCGCGAGCTGGACATGGAGGCGGCGGCGGAGATCGACAAGCACTAGCCGTAGTAGTACTCTATGTTTTGTTTAATTAAGAGCGCTAGTCTTTAATTTGTTAGAGTAATGTTTAGGTCGGTTAGCTCTATTTAATTGCTGAACTTGCTTGGTTAAAAAGTGTGGGTGTGCTGTAGTCTCCTTTGTGTATCCAAATTATACAATGACGTGGATGACCACTATAACCATGGAAATTCGAACCAAAACTTTTGACGTTCAAACTCATCACACATGGGTTAAGCTATCTGAATCATTTGTGATTTCCACATATCGTACATAGTTCTGAATAAGGGACCGTGTCTGATGACACTTTGCGCGCTAGTTTTTTAGCTAGAACGATTCCAAATTTTCGGCTTCCGCGGAAATATCTACCTCCCCGCCCTCTCCCCTTACCAAAAGCCACATTTCCCCTCTTTCTGCCTTCCTTTCCAAGTTGAAACCTTCACTCCTTGCTTGGAGCGCCGCCGCCTCCTCGCCGGCGACCCTCCTTCACGCTGCTCGGCCTCCTCTATCCAGGCATGTAATCCACACCCGACCCCCATCCTCCTCCTCCTTCCACATCCCACATGCCCCGACCACTGGCGAGAGCGTGACACCTTCCACCCAAATCACTGATCCCTCCAACAAATAAGCATCGGCCTAAGCCATGGTGCACGCAGTATAGCCAGGACCTCAAGGAGCATTTGGCAGCGGAGAAGAAAATCACGGCCGCACGAGCGGATGAGGTCGCGATGGCTACCATTCGTGCCGACCCCCAGATCTTGGAGGAGCACCTTGCCAATTGCTAGCTACGCAGGTTAAGCCTGCTCGGTTTACCTGTTGCGTGTGCTGCTCCTGCCTTTCCTTCACAAAATCTAGTGAATTGTGCTATCTAATTTCACCATGCAATCTATTGCTCTAGTGTATATGTTCTATATGTTGTGTAGTGTGGTGCTCACTTATTAACTGTTTTGTTAATTAGTTGTCGTCTTTAGTTAACTATTTGGTTCAATTCTGCAAATGTGATGTTCAATTCTTTAGGCTGCAATTTTGTATTGTCTTCCATGTGAGAAATAAATCGAATTTATCTTTAGAAAATTGTGGGTGCATTCTGTTATTGTATACCATGTGAGGAATAAATTAAATTTGGCTGTAGTAAATACATGAGAAACAAATACAATTGCTACAACTGGCTATAGTTAACTGTTTGGTTAACTCTTTGATCTTTTATTAGGAGTATGTTATATTATGCAATGTGGTGCTCAGTTAATGTTTGGTTCATTTGTTGTGGTGCTTAGTTAATTGCTTGGTTCAATGTTATATTGTGTAATGTGGTGCTCAGTTAATGTTTGGTTCATTTGTTGTGGTGTTTAGTTAACTGCTTGGTTCAATTCTGCAATGTGATGTCCAATTATCATGGGTAGAATTTTGTATTGTTGTGCATGTGAGGAATAAATCGAATTTGGCTGCACTTAATACATGAGAAACAAATACAAGTGCTATATTTCTGAATTCTTAATCATGCTTGGTTTGGGTAAATGGGTTTTTCGTGTGGCTTCAATTAATCTGATGAATCTGCAATGTGCTTATTTTCATCAACATATTTTACTGATAGCAAGCGAACCCTTACTTAACCTGATGACTAACTACCTTATATGTGTTGTAGGGAAACAATGGGAAGCACCGAGGTTTACAATCGAGGTTAGCACATGCATGGTTCGTTGTCAAATAGCACATTATTGTGCAATTGCAGGAACCATTCTAATATTTTGGTTTTTAACAATTTGGTCTTGCACATGTAGGTCCTGCTGTCAGAGGTTTTGACCCACTGTTCGACCCTTTTTGCATATGGGGAATTGAGTTGTCCATGAATATCAATCAAATCAAGAAACTCATAAAGATTGTTAGGATAAAGAAATTAGCGACAAAAGACAACAAGATCTTTGTCTGCACAATGAAGAAAACATCAGTTCACTACAAGATGGTACTAACTATTATACCTTGCCTTTTTTTATTCCTTTGCCCCATTTCCAATATAGAGAAGATATTTATGCACATCCTTGTTTTCAGGCCTTTCCAAAGTAGTCCACTAATGATTACCTCTCAAACCACCTCTATGGTCAGGAGGCGAGGAAGGTTTTCATACAACACCCACGGTTCAATATTGAAGTGTTCCTGAAGAGGTCGAAGGACAGACGGTCAATCATCCACAAGCACTGGCCTAAAGTTACAAAGACCTTCAACATGAATGAAGGCTCAATATTCGCCTTCCGCTTCAGCAGTTTTCCAGATGAGATGCATCTATCTATATACCGTCTATGATGCTAATTACAAAAGGTTCTACATGTTGCATGTGGAACTTGCTGCTGGTGCAGTTGTGTAATGGGGTAGCTAAGTGCTGAAGCTATATCATGTTGTACTCTGATGTATTTCAATTATGAAATTCTGCTTCCTTAATATGGAAATGGAATATATTATGTGCTTAATATGAATGTCAATTATATTAGTAAATGGATTATTAATAATAGGGCAATTAGCCCGCTAATTGCGAATTAGCCTGCTAATTGGGTTTTGATATTGCAATCGGTTGTTGAAAAAAATACCGTGGGCGATAACCTCAGGCAACACACAAAGTTTCTAGGAATAAACCGTGTTGGATAAATGAACAATCACACACGACTTTCTCTTGAAAACTGTTTACATTAGGCCACCTTGCGCAAACGTTTACCACATAAAAACTATGTGTCATGGACAGCCTTTGCCACACAGTTTCTTCTACGGACTGTGTGTGCTACATTCAATAACGCAAATGATTTAACGGGAAAAATTGTGTGTGATGTACCTGTGAACGGAAACATTTCCCGTGGAGCGACTATGTGGGATGTGTATATGAACGAAAACGTTTAGCGGGGATTGACTGTGTGGGATGTACTTGCGACCGGAAATAATTTTGCCGTATAATTGTATTTTTAGCTCTATTGTACGTATTTCCGTATTTGAGTGCTCGCCAGTCGCACACGACCTCATTTTGCCGAACGTGTGTGCCAGGAGGGCATATCCCCGACGGTTTCTAGGTCGTGTGGGAAGGACCCCCCATCGCCCACACTCACTTGGCGACGGTTCCAGATGCCGTCGCAGAAAGGGGTTTTAAACCGTTTGTTTAGGACCGACGCACACCAGTGATATGACAGCATGGAGGAAGTTGAAAGGACACTAACCTTGATCATACTTTGATCGGCTGATGACGTTGGGGAAGTAAACATCCATGTTAATTAGACCAGGCTATGGTGCACACACTAGAATTTTATTGCCAGCTTTCAGTTCATAACACTTAGACATTTTTCTCCAAAGGTCCGCATTAAAATAGGAGTGACCATCTTTATCAAGTTTTACACTAACCGTCATTGTAAATCCATACTGCGTTGTCAATATGACATCCTAGGAGTCATCAACAAAGTAAATCCCAGGATTTCCTTCTACTCCTATTCTTGCAAAGCAAGGGATGTACTGCTTGAAATGAAAATTAAGATCGTAAATTAGATATATTGAAATAACAGAGCAAGATGCAAATATGGGAGTAACTAATTGAACAGATCAATATGTAGATGAAAGCAAAGTACAAAAATATAGAATTAAAAATAGATAATGTAACAATGATTTGATGCAAATATATAGATAATGTAGCAACAGACAGTATACGTTCACAAACATAGGCCATGCCGATCGTGGTACGTTGAGAACTAACATACCGAGCGCTCCCTGAAGTCATCCAGAATGGTGAGATAGAACTTCATTTCCGACTGGCCACGACCACACTTGCCCGATTTGTGCTCGCACTATGGACACATGAATGAACATCCATGAATCAACTAGAACAAAAATGATTCCACGGCGACTTCCGCCGGTTGATTAACAACGGTGAATGGACTGCGATAAGAGATGAGTGAATATTTCGCTAAGTTGATTACCTTCTCCATGAGAAAAATCCCCGGCCCAATCCCACTGAAAACCCCAGTCGACCAGAGTCTAGAATGTCTGTGGAGATAGGCGGCAGAAAGTGGTAGGGGCAAAATCCTGTGCCGTTTGGAGCGCGACCTACACCCGCCGACAACAGCAGTCGAGCTTTGGGTGGCTGCCACGATAGAAGTTGATGAGGTGCAGAGTTGCGGAGCAGTCTGCGGCGAGTGGGTTGGGACGAAGTGGGCCAGGGTTTTCTTTTTTCCTTTTGCATGTGTGAGTGAACACACACGGTTCATAGAGGCGACGGAGATGAATCGTGTGTGAGAGTAAATCACCGAGATTAAATGGGAATCCAATTTTCCTTTGTCCTTCATCCATGAGTTTTTTCTATGATGAACACAAACCCTGCTAATCACCGTGTTCAAATTTGACACTTGTCCGGGTTCATTTACAATATTTAGGGGATTATGTGCATTTTTAGGCATTAATGCACATAATCAAATTCAAACAATTGGTGCTTGAAAAGGTGCACAAGAACGGTCTAGAAAAACCATACTCGTGGCATTTAGTAAATTCTCAAGCCTTTTACAAGGAATGGACATAGATTTCAAGGGAATGCGTGGCAATAGTCAACCACAAACGCGTCATTTACTGGGTTATCAACTATAGAACAATGAAATACGTGCTTGAAAAACATAACGCCTAGCATGGTGCCATGGTATGGCCTCACCATGCCCTGGTTAAAAGATGAGAAGGTATGCTTTATGTCGTCATGCACGCCCTTCATAAATCGAACCATCACCGAGGAAGTTCAATGCTTTCAAGAGGGAAATCACAAAGATTCAAGGGGAATCCAAATTTCTGTCCTAGTTTGTCATTCAGTTTTTTCAAGCGATCAACATACCACCTCAAATGCAACGTGTTCAAATTTGACATTTTCCCGGCCTCATTTACCATGTTTAGGTGATTATGTGCATTTTCTAGGTATTAATTATGCACATAATTCAAATTCGAACAATCGGTGCATGAAAAGGTGCACAAGAACGGTCTGGAAAACCATGCTCACGCTATTTAGTACATTCTCATGCCTTTTACAAGGAATGAGCAGATATTTCAAGGAAATGAGTGGCAATAGTCAACCATAAACGCATCATTTACTGGGTTAACAACTATACAAAAATGAAATACATGCTAGGAAAACATGATGCCTGGTGTCGTGCCCTGGTAAAAATTTGAGAATGTTTTCCTTATGTCGTCATGCATGCCTTTCATACATCGAACAATCACCGAGGAAGTTTCATGGTTTCGAGGGGGAAATCGCCAAGATTGAAGGGGGATCCAAATTTCCTTTGTCCCTTGTCCATAAGTTTTTTCTACAATGAACATACACCCTGCAAATCAGCGTGTTCAAATTTGGCACTTTTCCGGGTTCATTTGCCATATTTAGGAGATTATGTGCATTTCCTAGGCATTATGCACATAATTCAAGTTCAAACAATCGGTGCATGAAAGGGTGCACAAGAACGGCCTGGAAAACCATGCTCGTGCCATTTAGTAAATTCTCATGCCTTTTACAAGGAATGGACAGATATTTCAATCAAATGTGTGGCAATAGTCAACCACACATGTTTGTTTATTGGGTTTTCAACTATAGAAAAATGAAATAAATGCTTGAAAAACATGATGCCTGGCATGGTGCCATGGTATGACCTCACCATGCCCTGGTAAAAATTTGAGAAGGTTTGGCTTATGTTGTCATGCACGCCCTTCATAAATCGAACCATCACCGAGGAAGTTCCATGCTTTCGAGAGGGAAATCACCAAGATTGAAGGGGAATCCAAATTTCCATCCTAGTTTGTCATTCAGTTTTTTTCCAATGATCAACATACCGCCTCAAATGCAAAGTGTCCAAATTTGACATATTTTCGGGCTCATTTACCAGATTTATGGGATTATGTGCATTTTCTAGGCATTAATGCACATAATTCAAATTCGAACAATCGGTGCATGAAATCACCAAGATTGAAGGGGAATCCAAATTTCCATCCTAGTTTGTCATTCAGATTTTTCCAATGATCAACATACCGCCTCAAATGCAAAGTGTCCAAATTTGACATATTTTCGGGCTCATTTACCAGATTTATGGGATTATGTGCATTTTCTAGGCATTAATGCACACAATTCAAATTCGAACAATCGGTGCATGAAAATGTGCACAATAACGGTCTGGAAAACCATGCTCGTGTTATTTAGTACATTCTCATGCCTTTTACATGGAATGGGCAGATATTTCAAGGAAATGTGTGGCAATAGTCAACCATAAACGCGTCATTTACTGGTTTAACAACTATACAAAAAATGAAATACATGGTTGGAAGACGCCTGGCGTGGTGCCATGGTATGGCCTCACTATGCCCTGGTAAAAATTGGAATTTTTTTTCCTTATGTCATGATGCACGCCTTTCATAAATCGAATCGTCACCAAGGAACTTTCATGGTTTCAAGGGGGAAATCACCAAGATTGAAGGGGGATCCAAATTTCCTTTGTCCTTTGTCCACGAGTTTTTTTCTACGATGAACATACACCCTGCAAATCACTGTGTTAAAATTTGCCACTTTTCCGGGTTCATTTACCATATTTAGGGGATTATGTGCATTTCCTACGCATTAATGCACATAATTCAAGTTCCAACAATCGGTGCATGAAAGGGTGCACAAGAACGACCTGGAAAACCATGCTCGTGCCATTTAGTAAATTGTCATGCCTTTTACAAGGAATGGACAGATATTTCGATGAAATGTGTGGCAATAGTTAACCACACATGTTTGTTTATTGGGTTTTCAACTATACAAAAAATGAAATAAATTCTTGTAAACATGACGCCTGGCATGGTGTGCCATGGTATGACCTCACACTACTGCAGGATGGTCCAAACGCGACACTACGATCAGAGACCCTTCGACGAAACTGTCTCCGATGCCATAATCGCAAACAGTGGTGTAAAAAACCCGTCAAAAAAGGTGCAAAACATTTGCGATGATGGATGCATCAAACACGGTTCAGATTTTAGTTGCGTGTGTGATGCAGGGCATACGGTTTAGTTCAATTAACTGTTTGGGATGAGGAGGAACAAAATAAATGAGCAGCCAGATGAAGGTGTGTGCGATATACAGCATACAATGCACTAGGATGAGCTGTATGTGATTAGGCAACACAATGGAAACGGTTCAACTAAACAAGATGTGTGTGATACGCGGCAAACAGGTCCGTAATCAGAAATGTGTGCGAAGACCAATAATAACACAGACAATTGCTGCTAATAAGCCGTGTGATTTGCTCTGTCTACAGAAGAATAACATGTACATATATATAACTAAAATAAACATCCAATTACATAAGTGACTATACAGATCATTCGGACCCACCTCAATAAACAATTGCATGCATTCTAAAGTAGGAGAAGCGATCGTCTAGTAATCTACTTCTTGTGACACTCCTGGAACTGCTATGTGTCTCGATCCCTCGTCTGGGGCAGGAAAAAGACAGTTCCTCATGTCAACGATCCGCCTGTACATCTCGTAGCTTGTGTACGCGTCCTTGACCACGTACTTGACGTGTTGTTCATCCAGTCTCTCATGCCAAACACCGTGCCAGGCCTTCTTGTCCTTCTTGCTCTCTTGCTTCATCTTCGCGTAGTAGGGGTCAATGATGGCCGAGGCGAGGTCAACCAGGGAGTTCAGTTTGTTGTTGTCGCTCCCCCAGACCTTGTAGTGGTGCTAGATGTTGACAAGATTCGGGCATTTCAAGCCCGAAACCTTGAGCGCTTTTAGATCGTTGGTGGTGTCCACCGTAGCGAAACTATAGTCGGAGCTGTTGATAAACTTGGAGAAACGCTCACAAGGCCTCGTGCCCAGGTGGTAGTGGTAGACGAGGACATCATGTCGCACGCACAACTGGACGACGGCAACCTTCTGATCGTGCTTGGCATGACCCATGGTGTACTCGAGGTCGAAGCCGACCACTTGGTACTTGTCCTCGGCAAGGAACTGCTCCATAGTTTGGATGGAGCTCTCCACCAAGTCCGGATCGTTCGTGTACACCACCGAGAGAGCCTTCCCCCTCACGTGGGTGTCCATGACGTGTTGGTGGTGAACTGCCCGCCGTTGTCGTCGTCGGCCGCTGGGAGCGCCATTGGAGCCACGGGGAGCGCCATTGGAACCGCTGGATGTCCTCTCTATATGTGTCCTCGTGGGTGTGCTTATTATGTCATGTTACATTAGAGATGAAGGTAAATGGCCGCAGGAATAAAAGGGGGTCGGGCGGCCTAGATTCTCGGCGCGTTCGCATGGCAGTTTTCGCAGCGGGTAACTGCATCGCCACGCCATGCCCAGCGCAACCGCATGCACACGAATGTGCGTGATCATGCGTTGGCCCCAAACACTGGCAGCGTGCATGGAGGGATGAGGGCAGAGCACCCGGAGGGACGCGAGAGCAGAGTGCATGTGGCGGGAAGTGAGCAGAGTGCGCCGAGGCCGCCTCTACCGCAAGCAACCACATGCATAGAGCCGTTGAACACGTAGGAAATGGTCGCCTACAAGCCGGCCGACAGTTGCGTCGCTTCATAGAGAGCGGCCGTGTGCTACTACCTTCGTCTTGGTCTATAGTCCCCTTTATATTCTGTGCCATACTTTGCCCTTAAATTTAACCAACAAAATGTTATTACATGTTATAAAAAATATATAATTGGAAACTATGTTCAAATACGAATCCAACTATATAATCTTTGGCGACATGCATTCTTATTTTATTAGTTAAATCCTGCTTATAAACCAGGATAGGGGTATAGTAGGTAATCAAACCGCAAATGTTTTTTTTGTATTAACCGTATGTGTACGTGGCCTTTCGTCCTCCTCTCGCACGTCTTGTCACCCCGCTGCCGCAGACGGCTTACAGCACAAGCTTGTGCAGCGCGCGGGAGCGTTCTTTTGGCCAAACAGTGGTGCCAATGAATCGTCGGTGAGCCCGTTCCTGCGCAACCTCGCAGGTTCCCGCACAAGCTTCCCGCCTGACTCAGTGAAATCCCCCAAAATCCCAATGCTTACGGGCCTGCTATATAAACCCTCACGGCTGGCGAGTCCCCCGTCGCATTTCCCCTCCCTCCCTGTAGTTTATCTCGTCTTCTTCTCCCACAATCGCCAATGGCACCGGTCCATCATCATCGCTCAGCCACTTCGCCGTCATTAGAGGACAACTCTAGCTGGGAGGCTACACCGCGGCGGCGGCGCAGTCTCCGACGTAGTGTAGTGCCCATGGCGTCCCTGTTGGGTGTGCTCGGAACACCCACCTGATGTAGGGTGGAACCCTATACGGCCGATCTTTCACGAAAGGAGCGGATCTCGTGAGGAACACGGCGAACACGAGGGGAGTCAGGAGGGGAAACACGAAGGGAAACACGAGGGAAGCACTAAAACCAACAAGAAAGATCACACATGTGCTAGATCCATGAACACAAAAGGAGATACACGATCCACGATCAACAAGGGACGATACACGGTAACAGGTTCTTCTCCAAAGGAGGGCTTGATGGGGCCACCTAAAAGGGGGTCTTGAATCCAAGGGGATCTTCTTCGAACAGGGGTCGCGGTCTCTCTCGTGGAGTAGATCCGTAATGGATGAGCAAATCTCTATCTCTAATGAGCTACCACTTTGCTAACCCTAAAACGTAGGTAGGAGAAGAGTATATATAGTCAAGGAGGGCGAAGGGGTACACGGGCCTCGGCCCTTACACTGTGTGCAGTTAGGGGAGGCCAGGCGTCCGGGCGTCGAGCCAGATGTCCGGGCTTTCACGAGGGCCGGATGTCCGGGCCGGGGTGGACGGATGTCCAGGCTGAAGTGGTTTTGGCTACGGGCATGTTCTGTGATGGGCGCCGGATTTCCGGGCAGTGGGCGGATGTCTGGGCTGGAGCGGGGCCGGATATCCGGGTCCTGTAGCTTCGGCTGCTGGATTTTTACTATAGTGGATGTCTCCAGCGGCCGGATGTCCGGGGCTGGGCCCGGATGTCCAGGCCCTGGAGCTGCCTTCTTCTCCTTTCGGCATTACCCTTCATCCGTGGACTTGGCGGCTTGTCCGTCTTCACGTGCATCTTCGGGAGGGTCCTCTTGGTACCTAATGATGCACAACATCTCGGACTTAGGTAGTAGCCATGTCTCGAGAGGATCATATGCAATATCACTAAGGAGAGAAGTCACCTCGGTCTTGAGAGCTCTAGCTCATGCTTGTGTCATGGGTCCTCTTGGCACTTCGTGAGACGATGGTAGGTCCATGGGGATGATCGTAGGATGCTCCGCATCATCTCCCCTCCCTTGGGGAAGATCCGAGCTCGGATCGAAATCCTCATCACCATGGTAGGGCGAGAGATCTTTGACGTTGAAGATGTCGCTCACGAAGTACTTGTCGCATGGAATGTCGATCTTGTAGGCGTTGTTGTTGTAGCGTTCGAGCACCTTGAAGGGTCCATCCTCTCGTGGTTGAAGTTTGGACTTGCGTTCGTGGGGGAAGCGGTCCTTGTGAAGGTGTAGCCACACAAGATCTCCAATGTTGAACACCATGGGGTGTTTGTTGATGTTGAGTTTGGTCGCGAGTCGTTGTACTTGGCGCTCAATGGTGTGCCTTGTATCCTCATGTATATTCTTGAGATAGTTGACTCGGGCACTCCCGCCCTTATTCATGCGCTCTTGTAGTGGTAGGCAGGCACTATATTCTTGAGAATGTCCAATGGAGACAATGGGTTGAAACCATAGACGACCTCGAAGGGGGACTTGCCGGTAGTCGAGTGTCTTGCTCGGTTGAAGGCGTACTCGGTGATAGGCAGGCACTCCTCCCACTCCTTGATGTTCTTCTTGATTAGCACGCGAAGTAGAGCGGAGAGTGTGCGGTTGGTCACCTCCGTTTGGCCGTCGGTTTGAGGATGGTAAGCCATGGAGACAAGTAGCTTGATTCCTGTAACGCCCTCGATGCGGCTATATCTCCCACGTGTCGAAGCACGACTTAGAGGCATAACCGCATTGAAAGCAATGCCGCAAGTGAGGTAATCTTCACACAACTCATGTAATACATAAGGGAAAGAGATACATAGTTGGCTTACAATCGCCACTTCGCACAATTACATGAATAAAGCATTACATCAACCAAATACATACAAGGTCCGACTACGGAACCAAAATAAAAGAAGACTACCCCAAAAGCTACACAAATCCCCGATCGACCCAAACTGGGCTCCACTACTGATCAACTAGAACGAAACAACACAAAGGAAAAGATCTTCATCGATCTCCTCCTTGAGCATGGTTGCGTCACCTACTTGGTAACATCAGCACCTACAAACTACTTTTGAAAGTATCTGTGAGCCACGGGGACTCAGCATATATGGTGGCTAACCTATTCGCAAAAGAGAGCGAGAAGAGAAGGCAAAGCACGATCGATGAACTATGATCAAGAAATGATCCTAAAACAACCTACGTCAAGCATAACTCCAACACCGTGTTCACTTCCCGGACTCCGCCGGAAAGAGACCATCACGGTTACACACGCGGTTGATGTATTTTAATTAGGATCAACTTCAGGTTTTCTACAACCGGACATTAACAAATTCCCATCTGCCCATAACCGCAGGCACGGCTTTCGAAAGTTCGAAACCCTGTAGGGGTGTCCCAACTTAGCCCATCACAAGCCCTCACGGTCAACAAAGGATATTCCTTCTAGCGGGAAGAACCGATCAGACTTGGAATCCTGGTTACAAGACATCCTCGACAATGGTAAAACAAGTCCAGCAAAGCCGCCCGATGTGCCGACATCCTGATGGGAGCTGCACATATCTCGTTCTCAGGGCAACACCGGATAGGTCAAGCTACGAGTAAAACCAACCCTCAAGTTTCCCCGAGGTGGCCCCGCAGGCTGCCCATTTCGGACCAACACTTAGACAAGCACTGGCCCGGGGGGGTTAAAATAAAGATGACCCTTGGGTTGGCCTAACCCAAGGGAAAAAGAGGCTAGGTGGCGAATGGTAAAACCAAGGTTGGGCCTTGCTGGAGGAGTTTTATTCAAAGCAAACTGTCAAGGGGTTCCCATTATAACCCAACCGCGTAAGGAACGCAAAATCCGGGAACATAACACCGATATGATGGAAACTAGGGCGGCAAGAGTGGAACAAAACACCAGGCATAAGGCCGAGCCTTCCACCCTTTACCAAGTATATAGATGCATTAATTAAATAAGAGATATTGTGATATCCCAACAAGTAAACATGTTCCAACAAGGAACAACATCTCCATGTTCCAACAAGGAACAAACTTCAATCTTCACCTGCAACTAACAACGCTATAAGAGGGGCTGAGCAAAGCGGTAACATAGCCAAACAACGGTTTGCTAGGACAAGGTGGGTTAGAGGCTTGGTTCAACAATAGGGGAGGAATGATAAGCGAGTGGTAGGTATCGCAGCATAGGCATAGAAAAAGAGCGAGCATCTAGCAAGCAAAGATGGAAGTGATTTCGAGGGTATGGTCATCTTGCCTGAAATCCCGCAAGGAAGAAGAACGAGTCCATGAAGAAGACAAACGGATGTAGTCGAACGGGTCCTCACAATCACGACGTTACCGGAACCAACCCGAAGAAGTAACACCGGAAAGAAGCACACAACATAGTAAACAACCAACACATAAACATGGCATGATGCACAATCAAGTATGATGCATGTCTGGTTTAATGAAGCATGGCATGGCAAAGTGCACAAGCAACCCTACAAATTAAGTGGAGCACAATATGCAACGGAGTTGCATATTGAAGAAAACACCACATGACTTATTTAGTTCGATCTCGTTTATGTACCCAACAATATTAAATGTTGTTAAACATGGTAAGAGGTGAAGCATAACAAAACTATACCATTTAAACCATTTAAATGGGGCCGGATATAGCAAACAACGAATCCGGTAAATCCCCACATGCATTAGCAATTTAAATGCAAACAACAATTTAAGGATTTTAATTGTTGTTAACATGATGCGGATGGCATGCAAGTTATGAAAGTTTTAAGAAAATGTTAACAAGAGCATATTATGAGGCATTTGTCACCGTGGTGGAAAGAAAAAGGGGTGCCACGGCAACGATAACGAAAACGGTGCCACTGCAACGTTCCGGTTCCGGTAACTCGATTGAGATACCGATGCAAAGGAGAAGTATGCCGATGCGCGCAAAAGATGGTGGGGCACTCCCGGATACCGGGTGTCCCATGAGTCGACGATGGTGACAAGGCAAAAGAGGGGCAACGTGCACCGATAATTCGAGCACGGAGCAAGCACGAGCATCTCATACATCACACATGCATTAGTTCACGGGCGGCCGTCTCGGCGGTTATACCTTTCGGAACGTGCATTATCGGAACGGTTCGGGTCAAGCGGTGTAGTCGTTCACGATCGTCGTGGGAAGTAGTGTTACTCGGTGATGGTAGAGGAAGTAGTTGTTCACGCGGGTCATAGAGGAAGTAGTTGTACTTGCAAACTTGTCGGATCCACGACGAGGGTAGTTGTTCACGTTCGTAGTCGCACAAGTTCCCGTGGATGTTCGGCGTCACCGCGAGGTACTCGGCGTTTCGGTGCGGTGTAGGGGTACATGTCGATGGTCGTCGTGGTACTTGGTGTTTCGCACTTGCCGATCTCGTCAACCCGAAGGGGTACTTGGTACAGTCCGCATAGTCATGCACTTGTCGTCGAGGGACTTGACAGATCCGAGGCTTCCGGAGGTGACGGTAGTTGGACTTTGTGAAACCGAGTTCTTCGGAGGTCGTCATGGTACTTGTTCACGTTGTAGTCGTACACGGCGCGTTGTGGACGTAGTTGTACTCGTGGCCTTCGGTAATGGAACTTGGGCATAGTGGTACACGTTGTCGGGGTACTCGTCCCATCACAAAAGAGGGGCAACGTGCACTGACAATTCGAGCACGGAGCAAGCACGAGCATCTCATACATCACACATGCATTAGTTCACGGGCGGCCGTCTCGACGGTTATACCTTTCGGAGCGTGCATTATCGGAACGGTTCGGGTCAAGCGGTGTAGTCTTTCACGATCGTCATGGGAAGTAGTGTTACTCAGCGATGGTAGAGGAAGTAGTTGTTCACGCGGGTCATAGAGGAAGTAGTTGTACTTGCAAACTTGTCAGATCCACGACTAGGGTAGTTGTTCACGTTCGTAGTCGCACAAGTTCCCGTGGATGTTCGGGGTCACGGCGAGGTACTCGGTGTTTCGGTGTGGTGTAGGGGTACATGTCCATGGTCATCGTGGTACTTGGTGTTTCGCACTTGCCGATCTCGTCAACCTGAAGGGGTACTTGGTACAATCCGCATAGTCATGCACTTGTCGTCGAGGGACTTGATGGATCCGAGGCTTCCAAAGGCGACGGTAGTGGGACTTGGTGAAATCGAGTTCTTCGGAGGTCGTCATGGTACTTGTTCACGTTGTACTCGTACACGGCGCGTTGTGGACGTAGTTGTACTCGCGGCCTTCGGTAATAGAACTTGGGCATAGTGGTACACGTTGTCGGGGTACTCGTCCCATCACCGGGTGTAGTCGTTCATGTTCGGAGGGGAACTTGGCATTCTTGGTGATTCCGAAGAAGGCGGTAGATGTACTCGGTGAATCCAGAAGGCGTGCATGGGTCGTAGTGGAACTCTGACAAAATCCACAGGGTTGTCTTGGCATGCAACGAGCACGGCACGATGGGCATGAAGGGCGGCGCTGGTTCTCTGCTCCAACGAAGCAGAACGACGGGCGAGCGGGCGGCTGACCTAGTGTCTTAGAGCAGCGGGGAAGGGCGGTGGTGAGCGGCCAGATCGGAGGCAGAGGAGGTCACGGGAAGCTGGTCCGGCGGGATCCGGGCGAAGGAGGGCCGTCCTGGGCGCAGGTCGCCGGATCGGGAGGCGATGGGACTAGGTAGACCGGAGCAGAGCCAGGAGGAGGAGGTCGCGGGCGACGAAGCAAGGAGGTGGCGTGGCTCCAGTTGGCGTCGGGAACGAGGTCACAGGAGGGGAAGCATGCCAGCGGTGGTCCAATCCGGCGGGATCGAGGGAGGAGCGGGCGGCGGTTGGAGGAGCTTGGCGGTGCTGCGGTCGGACAAAGCAGGGAGGCACACGAGGACTCAAGCGCGGCAAGGCACCAGTGCTGGCGACAGGGAGGTCCCGCGCGCAGGTGAGGGTGCCATGGGAGCTCCTGATTCTGTTCAAAGAGAAAAAAAGGAGCGCAGGGGAGGTCAGAGGCCTAGGAGAGAGAGAACCGGGGCGCGCGGTGGCGAGGCCTTACCGGCGAGGGGCTCCGGTCTGGTGGCTGCGCTGGTTGGGTGGACGCGGGATCCAGAGGAGGCACTAGTTGGTTGGCGCGGAAACTGAGGAGGAGCGAGGGCGGTCGTGGTTGGTGGTTTTGGATCGGGAGGGGATCCCAAGGAGGAGGAAGACAGTGGACTGGCGGCGCGACGGAGGGATGGATGGGACAAGTCCCTAGATTTTAGGGTTGCTGGTTTATATAGTTAGTGGGTTAGGATAGGGGCTAAACGGACCCTTTGATCATAATCGGGCGGTCGAGAAAATATAGGTTAGGAAAGTCCAAACAAGAAAACGGAGATATTTTGTAGATGTTTGGGGATGATCTGGACACAACGGTGACGACTGCTCGGGCCGGGTCCTGGACAATTTTCGGACACGCGCGCGAGGAGGGCCGCGGGTTGACGAGAGAGGTTAGGTTGGGTCTGGTGGATAGGTAGTGAAATATGAAGACGGTCTAGGGAGGAAAGAGAGGGAAAGCCCGGCAACAGTTTTCGGAGACCGAAAACGTCCGACGATAGACCGGCTATATTGCCGCTATAAATATCCGTTGGGGCATCAAACGGACTCCGATTGCGATGAAACTTGGCATGGGTCTACCTACACTATAACAAGACCGCACGCCAACTCTCATCCCATTCCGAGAACATTTTCCGGCCACTTATAAAATACTATTTCGGACATGCCGCGGGCGCGTGCGAGTGTGGTTGGGCTCAGAACGGACACGGAGAGAACCGGAAGACCCGGACGGATGCAAGTTTCAAAAACATGATGATGCAATGCACATGATGACATGATGAAATGCAACACGCAAGCAAAAGACATGGCAACGACAGCGAATAACTGGGAGACACCTGACACAACGGTCTCGGGGCATTACAACACTCCACCACTACGAGAGGATCTCGTCCCCAGATCTAGAATGGCACCAGAGGGAAAAGGAAGAGGAAGATAAGAGGTAAAACTAAGTTGCTTCTTTAATAAAAGAGTGAAACCAAAGAACCTTGCGAGGTTGAAAATGGAAAGAAAGAAAATGACGAAGATGTTCAAAGTTGAAAACAATCCGTTAGAAAAGAGGAACAAGGAACGATAAAGATCAATTACGACAACACTCCGGTTAAAACAATATAGAGAGGGAAAAAGAATGATATAATTTGGACAGCACTCTGACTGTAAATGGAAGGAATTGAAGAAGAGCTTGACAATATGAGAAGATACTTGATGAGATCAACAACACATCGCCTCCGGAACTATTGAAAGAATGGCACAATGGGTAAAAAGATTTCAGACAGCACTCCGGTTGAAAAGTGAGGCAAAACTTGATAAGATGAGAGAACTTGAATGAAGGACACGGCACTCCAGTTGAATGGGTAAGAAAAGGAAAGAACATGATCTTCACAATACGAGATGATGAGTGAAGAGAGCATCATCACAATGCCTCCGGAAGAAATGAAAGAATGCAATGAAAAGAACGGAGAAGAAAGCAACATGTTCTACCTCAAATGAATTTGAGAGAGCATCCTTAAAAATAAGGATTGAACGGAGTTGTTGGGAAATCAACAACGAAAATAGTAAGCTTGTTGAGGGCTTATGGAAAACATCTCAAAAACTTGAGGTGGAAACCTGCCACAAACGAAAACAATTGCTTGCTTGAGAACGATGGAGAGATGAAAACATCTTTCATCGCGAGAACAGGAGGAAACTTGGATTATTGAAAAGCACCCCAATAGCAACATTCCTTAGGGTTTTAGGTGAAAAATAACCGAAGATAAATCCAAAGAAGAAATTGATGGTTTTAAATATCTCATTCCTGACAACTTTTGAATCATGAAACATGAAGGGAAATTGTCAAGAAAGACATAACACCATCTCAAAAGAAAAGTTAAAAAGAATTGCACACCGGAATGCAAGAAGAAGAATGATTGAGCTCCTTAAAAAGAACCTCAATGAACACTTCGAGAAGGAATATAAATCCTTGATGAACCATCATGTAGAACCTTCATGAAGAACTCCGGTTAAAAGAATGATCACAAAGAAGTGAAGGATGAAAAGAATAAGGTTGAAGCCTTGAAATGATTAGATGAAGCTTCGACGAGATAAAAGACAGATCTTGAAACTCCGGGAAAAGAAAAAGCTGAACACAATTGGAATCAAGAAGTTGATGCACCTCTGGAATAAGGAATTAATCGCTTGGATGAACAAGAATAAGAATTACGTTATGCTTATCCTTCACCAATGTAAATTTATGACAAGCAGCGGATTTCACATTCTACTTATTCTCGTAGAGAGCATTAAGATAGATATAGCGCCAACTTGGGAAAATATTGAACGAACCACCGGTAGGATAGAAATAACAAATGAATCGATACAATAACAAAGGAAGAGAAATCTTGAATGAGCCACCGGTAAGAATTGAAAACGAACGAAGTAAAAGGGGTGAATCACTGGTAAGAATTAGCAAATGAACAAAGATACATGAGAGAGTTTAGATGAAAGTGAACGAAGAGATCGCGAGCTGATTAGAGGATATTTGAATGAAGCACCGGTAAGATTTGGAGAAAGATAGCCGGAAGCTGGAATGACTAATATTTGAAAAGATGGCCTTCGGAGTAAAGAAATGGAAATAACTCATGAAATGCTCCGGATAGGTGAAAAGAATACTCACAATCAAAACAATTATGAGAGGATGGCAGTAAGCTAGCATCACGAATCTTGAAGAGAAAGGAGCAAGATTGAGAGAAAAATCTTCTTCGGTCTTCAAATACAGAGAATGACGATGAGAGACACCACCATGAATTATTGAGACACTCCGGAATGATTAAAAGAGGAGAGGTTGAGACAACGATGAAAAGAATTGTGAAAGATCTAGGAGAAGGCATTTGACTGATGATAAATCATTCTTACATCAAACTTCGAAAAGAGATTTGAGGATAGCTCCGGGAAAATAAGAAGAGTCAGGTAAGATCCTAGGATAAGACTTGTGGGTTAGGGCCCACACAAAAGAAACACCGTTGAATGATTTAAAACATAGATTGCGTCGGTTGAATTAAATGGCTTGAATGAGAGAACATCCTCGAAAGATCTTGAACTACTGCAGAGTGGAAACACGAATCTTCGAGATATCTTGAGCACTCCGGAACAATTGAATAGTGAGAGGTGAATGATTAAGAATTGCACCGGCATGAGAGAGCATTGAAACGAGGAAAGGATATACTCAACAAAGCTTGAATTGAAACCACCGGAGAAAAAAAAGAATGAATAATGATAACTTGAAACTCCGTTAGAATCTTCATGAGAATCACCGGATAAGAAACGTTGACGGAAAAGGAATGAAGAGGCCTCGCATCAATAAGATGGATACTTGATTAACATATCTGAGTCCTTGAAGAAAAAGGGTGGGTGGGTGGGAAAACAAAGGCAACTTGGGACGAATGAAACAAACACCATTGAGAAGAACTGATAATTGATCTTGCGGATGTTGAAATGATCGGATCCACTTGAAGAGAAGCACACTGGTTAAAAAGGGTTGACAAAACAATCTTGATGATCAAGAAGGATTGGTATTCACATCGGAGTATGAGAACACCATTTGGGGAAGTATGGAATCAACATTTGACTTAGAAGCAACTCAAATATCACCACTCAAAACAAAACAAAGGATTGGCTTGCAAAATAAGCCGGAACAAACATATGATAGAGATTTTGTCCGAAGTTTTCGTGGTGGGGCCTACACGGGCTCGATCGTACAACACCATCATGTACAAGGCAGTGCACATGACATACGAAGCGTCCCCGAGTCGGCATAGCCAAGGACTCTTTAAGACACAATGAGACCACTTTAAAACCAACCGTGAATAGGCGGACCACTTGAAATCGAACCCCAATTTCATATCATACATCTGTCGGAAAGATATCCTAGGAGCTACTTGAATTCCCACTTATAAACTCTCGAAATTTTCCGGCTATGCAATCAGGTGTTGGGGATACAGGGGAAGCATAATATCTCACCCAAAACTAGCAAATCCTACATCCAGCTGTATCCATCCTTCAACACATAACCAAGAAACCTTCAGAAATCGTCTACCTCAACCTTCGAAAAGCATCCGTTATACGAGTTATGGCAATACTCCCGAACTCCCACCCCAGTACTGGGTGGCGTCGAGGTTATCTCACCAACAACTGCATAAAAGAGATTTTCGATGTCGGCGAAACTAATCTCAGGTATTCCAGAACTGCAACGATAAAATTGTGACGACAACACCTCGGAGCTCAACTCCCCGGGACACTGCCACAACCCCTAAATGTCAGGAGGCACCAAGAACAATGTTCTCGTCACAAAACCATCGGAACGATTCCAAGATACCCGCGTGATCCTAAATTCTTTTTTAGTGAAATTTGAGAAGAGAAGAGTCAAAATCTACGTCAGGATGCCTCACCAGAGCGACGAAGGGACTGAGGAGTAAAAAGAAGTCCTACTCTCCGATATATATAATTCCTAAAAGACTCAAAACATTTCTAGACTCAATAACGTCAGCGATTCGATCAAGCAGGGGGCTCCTAAGGTCGGGGAAGGCTCTGATACCAACTTGTAATGCCCTCGATGCGGCTATATCTCCCACGTGTCGAAGCACGACTTAGAGGCATTACCGCATTGAAAGCAATGTTGCAAGTGAGGTAATCTTCAAACAACCCATGCAATACATAAAGGAAAGAGATACATAGTTGGCTTACAATCGCCACTTCACACAATTACATGAATAAAGCATTACATTAACCAAATACATAGAAGGTCCGACTACGGAACCAAAATAAAAGAAGACTACCCCAAAAGCTACACAGATCCCCGATCGACCCCAACTAGGCTCCACTGCTGATCAACTAGAACGAAACAACACAAAGGAAAAGATCTTCATCGAGCTCCTCCTTGAGCTCGGTTGCGTCACCTGCTTGGTAACATCAGCACTTGCAAACTGGTTTTGAAAGTATCTGTGAGCCACAGGGACTCAGCAATCTCACACCCTCGCGATCAAGACTATTTAAGCTTATAGGGAGGGAAAAAGGTATGAGGTGGAGCTGCAGCAAGCGACTAGCATATAGGGTGGCTAACCTATTCGCAAAAGAGAGCGAGAAGAGAAGGCAAAGCACGATCGATGAACTATGATCAAGAAATGATCCTAAAACAACCTACGTCAAGCATAACTTCAACACCGTGTTCACTTCCCGGACTCCGCCGGAAAGAGACCATCAAGGTTACACACACGGTTGATGTATTTTAATTAGGATCAACTTCAGGTTTTCTACAACCGGACATTAACAAATTCCCATCTGCCCATAACCGCGGGCACGACTTTCGAAAGTTCAAAACTCTGCAAGGGGTGTCCCAACTTAGCCCATCACAAGCTCTCACGGTCAACGACGGATATTCCTTCTAGCAGGAAGACCCGATCAGACTTGGAATCCTGGTTACAAGACATCCTCGAAAATGGTAAAACAAGTCCAGCAAAGCCGCCCGATGTGCCGACATCCTGATGGGAGCTGCACATATCTCGTTCTCAGGGCAACACCGGATAGGTCAAGCTACGAGTAAAACCAGCCCTCAAGTTTCCCCGAGGTGGCCCCACAGGCTGCCCATTTCGGACCAACACTTAGACAAGCACTGGCCCGGGGGAGGGTTAAAATAAAGATGACCCTTGGGTTGGCCTAACCCAAGGGAAAAAGAGGCTAGGTGGCGAATGGTAAAACCAAGGTTGGGCCTTGCTGGAGGAGTTTTATTCAAAGCAAACTGTCAAGGGGTTCCCATTATAACCCAACCGCGTAAGGAACGCAAAATCCGGGAACATAACACCGATATGATGGAAACTAGGGTGGCAAGAGTGGAACAAAACACCAGGCATAAGGCCGAGCCTTCCACCCTTTACCAAGTATATAGATGCATTAATTAAATAAGAGATATTGTGATATCCCAACAAGTAAACATGTTCCAACAAGGAACAAACTTCAATCTTCACCTGCAACTAACAACGCTATAAGAGGGGCTGAGCAAAGCGGTAACATAGCCAAACAACGGTTTGCTAGGACAAGGTGGGTTAGAGGCTTGGTTCAACAATAGGGGAGGCATGATAAGCGAGTGGTAGGTATCGCAGCATAGGCATAGAAAAAGAGCGAGCATCTAGCAAGCAAAGATGGAAGTGATTTCGAGGGTATGGTCATCTTGCCTAAAATCCCGCAAGGAAGAAGAACGAGTCCATGAAGAAGACAAACGGATGTAGTCGAACGGGTCCTCACAATCACGACGTTACCGGAACCAACCCGAAGAAGTAACACCGGAAAGAAGCACACAACATAGTAAACAACCAACACATAAACATGGCATGATGCACAATCAAGTATGATGCATGTCTGGTTTAATGAAGCATGGCATGGCAAAGTGCACAAGCAACCCTACAAATTAAGTGGAGCACAATATGCAACGGAGTTGCATATTGAAGAAAACACCACATGACTTATTTAGTTCGATTCGTTTATGTACCCAACAATATTAAATGTTGTTAAACATGGTAAGAGGTGAAGCATAACAAAACTATACCATTTAAACCATTTAAATGGGGCCGGATATAGCAAACAACGAATCTGGTAAATCCCCACATGCATTAGCAATTTAAATGCAAACAACAATTTAAGGATTTTAATTGTTGTTAACATGATGCGGATGGCATGCAAGTTATGAAAGTTTTAAGAAAATGTTAACAAGAGCATATTATGAGGCATTTGTCACCGTGGTGGAAAGAAAAAGGGGTGCCACGGCAACGATAACGAAAACGGTGCCACTGCAACGTTCCGGTTCCGGTAACTCGATTGAGATACCGATGCAAAGGAGAAGTATGCCGATGCGCGCAAAAGATGGTGGGGCACTCCCGGATACCGGGTGTCCCATGAGTCGACGATGGTGACAAGGCAAAAGAGGGGCAACGTGCACCGATAATTCGAGCACGGAGCAAGCACGAGCATCTCATACATCACACATGCATTAGTTCACGGGCGGCCGTCTCGGCGGTTATACCTTTCGGAACGTGCATTATCGGAACGGTTCGGGTCAAGCGGTGTAGTCGTTCACGATCGTCGTGGGAAGTAGTGTTACTCGGTGATGGTAGAGGAAGTAGTTGTTCACGCGGGTCATAGAGGAAGTAGTTGTACTTGCAAACTTGTCGGATCCACGACGAGGGTAGTTGTTCACGTTCGTAGTCGCACAAGTTCCCGTGGATGTTCGGCGTCACCGCGAGGTACTCGGCGTTTCGGTGCGGTGTAGGGGTACATGTCGATGGTCGTCGTGGTACTTGGTGTTTCGCACTTGCCGATCTCGTCAACCCGAAGGGGTACTTGGTACAGTCCGCATAGTCATGCACTTGTCGTCGAGGGACTTGACAGATCCGAGGCTTCCGGAGGCGACGGTAGTTGGACTTTGTGAAACCGAGTTCTTCGGAGGTCGTCATGGTACTTGTTCACGTTGTAGTCGTACATGGCGCGTTGTGGACGTAGTTGTACTCGTGGCCTTCGGTAATGGAACTTGGGCATAGTGGTACACGTTGTCGGGGTACTCGTCCCATCACCGGGTGTAGTCATTCACGTTCGGAGGGGAATTTGGCGTTCTTGGTGATTCCGAAGAAGGCGATAGATATACTCGGTGAATCCACAAGGCGTGCACGGGTCGTAGTGGAACTCTGACAAAATCCACAGGGTTGTCTTGGCATGCAACGAGCACGGCACGATGGGCATGAAGGAGGCACTAGTTGGTTGGCGCGGAAACTGAGGAGGAGCGGGGGCGGTCGTGGTTGGTGGTTTTGGATTGGGAGGGGATCCCAAGGAGGAGGAAGACAGTGGACTGGCGGCGCGACGGAGGGATGGATGGGACAAGTCCCTAGATTTTAGGGTTGCTGGTTTATATACTTAGTGGGTTAGGATAGGGGCTAAACGGACCCTCCGATCGTAATCAGGCGGTCGAGAAAATATAGGTTAGGAAAGTCCAAACAAGAAAACGGAGATATTTTGTAGATGTTTGGGGATGATCCGGACACAACGGTGACGACTGCTCGGGTCGGGTCCGGGACAATTTTCGGACGCGCGCGTGAGGAGGGCCGCGGGCTTACGAGAGAGGTTAGGTTGGGTCCGGTGGATAGGTAGTGAAATGTGAAGATGGTCTAGGGAGGAAAGAGAGGGAAAGCCCGGCAACAGTTTTCGGAGACCGAAAACGTTCGACGATAGACCAGCTATATTGCCGCTATAAATATCCGTTGGGGCATCAAACGGACTCCGATTGCGATGAAACTTGGCACGCGGTCTACCTACACTATAACAAGATCGCACGCCAACTCTCATCCCATTCCGAGAACATTTTCCGGCCACTTATAAAATACTATTTTGGACATGCCGCGGGCGCGTGCGAGTGTGGTTGGGCTCAGAACGGACACGGAGAGAACCGGAAGACCCGGACGGATGCAAGTTTCAAAAACAGGATGATGCAATGCACATGATGACATGATGAAATGCAACACGCAAGCAAAAGACATGGAAACGACAGCGAATAACTGGGAGACACCTGGCACAACGGTCTCGGGGCGTTACAATTCCGAGCTTGGCGCATAGGGTCTTCCAAAAGTAACTCAAGAACTTGGCGTCGCGGTCCGAGACAATCGTCGGCACTCCATGTAGTCGTAAGATTTCCCTACAAAAGAGATTGGCAACATGTGAAGCATCGTCGATCTTGTTGCAAGGAATAAAATGTGCCATCTTAGAGAATCAGTCCACAACAACAAATACCGAATACTTTCCATTTCTAGTTCTAGGAAAACCAAGTACAAAATCCATGCTAATATCTTCCCATGGTTGATATAGAATTGGGTGAGGCATATAAAGGCCATGGGATTGAGCTTTAGACTTATCTTTGCGACATGTAGGGCATCGGTTGGTAAAGCGGTTGACGTCGTGAAACATCTTGGGCCAATAATAGTTCCTGGAGAGCGTAGCAAAAGTCTTGTCGCTCCCGAAATGTCCCATTAGTCCTCCTCCATGAGATTCCTTCAAAAGCAACCAACGAAGAGACGAATCAGGGATGCATAGTTTGTTATCTCTCATAAGATAACCACCTTTCATGTAATAGCGTTCCCAAGATGTATGTGTCAAACATTTGGCATAAGGAATAGCGAAAGTAGGATTATGCTCATACAAGTCTTTTATGTGCTCAAAGCCAATGACATCCAATTCAAGTTGAGTAACAAGCATGCATATGCAGGAAAGAGCGTCTGCCACAACATTTTCCTTACCTCTAATGTACTTGATGGCATAAGGAAAATACTCAATGAATTCACTCTATTTAGCATGATGCTTGTTCAACTTAGTTTGACCCTTAAGGTATTTAAGCGTTTGATGATCGGTATGGATGATAAATTCATGAGGGCGAAGATAATGTTCACATTCATGCAAAACGTGGACTAAAGCATATAACTCTTTGTCATAGATGGGGTAATTGAGTTGCGCTCCAGAAAGTTTCTCACTGAAGTAAGCTATGGGGCGCTTCTCTTGTGTTAACACACCTCCTATGCCATTACCACTAGCATCGCAATGAATCTCAAAGGGTTTGTCAAAGTTGGGTAATGCAAGCACAGGAGCATGAGTAAGCAAATTCTTAAGCTCATTGAATGCGGTATCTTGGGATGCTCCACAAACAAAAGGCGCATTCTTCTTGCTCAAAGCATGCAAAGGTGAAGCAATGGTGCTGAAATCTTTTACAAATCTATGGTAGAAACCGGCTAAACCAAGGAAGCTACGCACTTGATGCAAGTTGGTTGGTTGTGGCCAAGTTTTAATAGCATTAATCTTAGATTCATCAACATGAACACCCTTAGAGGAAACAACAAAACCCAAGAAAACGAGCTAATCAAGGCAAAAAAGGCATTTTTCCATGTTAGCATAGAGACGCTCTTTTCGAAGAGTTTGCAAAACGGTTCGAACATGGGTGACATGATCTTTGAGAGATTTGCTATAAACAAGGATATCGTCGAATTAGACCACGACAAACTCACGAATGTAAGGCTGGAACACATAATTCATAAGACGCATGAAAGTACCCGGTACTTCCGATAAACCCATAGGCATGACTAACCACTCATACAAACCAAACTTTGTTTTGAAAGCGGTCTTCCATTCATCACCCTCTTGTATGCGGATTTGATAGTAACCACTTTTAAGATCAATTTTGGAAATAATACTGGCACCACTAAGTTCATCAAGCATATCATCAAGGCGTGGAATGGGGTACCTATAGTGAACGGTGATAGCATTGATAGGTCTACAATCGGAACACATGCGAAATCTACCGTCTCTTTTTGGCACAAGAATGACCGGAACGGCACAAGGAATCAAACTTTCACGCACATATCCATGGTCTATGAGATGTTTTACTTGCCTTTGTATTTCCTCAGTTTCTTCTGGCTTGACTCGGTAGGGAGCTTTGTTTGGAAGTGGTGCTCCAGGGATGAGGTCGATGCAGTGCTCGATGCCTCGTAGTGGAGGTAGACCTGGAGGTAGCTCGTCGGGGAAAACATCTTGGAATTCCTGCAAAAGAGAAGACAACACTAAAGGTAGAGTGTGAGTGGTGTTATCTTTTGGTGCCTCGTCCTTGCACAAAAGGATATAGTGTATCACACTAGATGGGTTCTCACACACTTCTCTTATCTCACGTTTGGTGGAAAATAGAACTAGGTTCTTCTTTTAGCTCATCATGGAGGCACTCAATTTGGGCTTGTGGCGCTCACTCTCTTTTTGGTGGTTCGCTCTCTCATTATTCTCTCCACGATGGGTGGTTTGCTTGTCGGTGATCACTTGGCTTGGAGACATAGGGCGAAGTACGTACTCCTTTCCTTTCATTTTGAATATGTAGTGGTTTATTCGGCCATTGTGGATGACACCTCTATCAAATTGCCATGGTCGTCCGAGAAGAAGGTGGCAAACGGTCATTGGAACGACATCACACTCCAAAGTGTCTTCGTAAGCTCCAATTTTGAAGGAGACTTGCACTCTATGCTCGACTTGAATAGTGCCGGAGTCGCTTAGCCATTAAACTTTGTAGGTAGGTGGGTGCTTCGTCTTGGGCAATTGGAGCTTGGAGCAAAGTTCTTCACTTGCTAAGTTATGACAACTCCCTCCATCGATGATGACCTTGACGGACCTTCCATTGATGCCGGCCTTAGTATGGAATATGTGGCATCTTTGGTCTTCTTCTTGGTGATGTTGAAGGGTCAAGACCTTGGATACAACTAGAGCGGGGCTTGAATCTTCATCACAAAAGACTTGTTCTTCTTCATTATCGTTCACTTGCTGGTGCATTGCCACTTGCTCAAGGGCTTCCATTTCTCCTTCGCTCATGGAGTCGTATGTACCATCGTCATTGAGGATCGTAGCCCGCTTGTTGGTACACTCAAAGGACTTGTGGCCTCGGCCTCCGCATGTGAAGCATTTGAAGGAACTTGTCTTGACGGTCTCATCAGTTGGGGTAGATGATGATGAAGCTCTCGGCTTGAAGTTGCTCATAGTAGGAGGATGACTTGGAGTTGTCGAAGCTTTCTTGTAACTCGACTTGTCATTGTTGCTTGTAGAAGGCTTGGTTGATGTAGAAGGTGTTGGATTCATTGAAGCTTGTGTGTTGGAGAAGCCATAGGGCTTGGATGAGAACTTGGCATACTTGAAGTCATCTTGCACTTGATGTTCCGCTTTGGTAGCTTGATGCACTAGCTCGATGATGTTCGTGTATGGTTGGAAGTCGGCGATCTTCTTGATGGGATGATTGAGTAATTCAAGAAACGTGCCATAGTTTGCTCATCATCTTCCGTGACATTGGCTCGTATCATTGCAATCTCCATGTCCTTGTAGTACTCTTCAATGCTCTTGGTTCCTTACTTGAGTAGTTGAAGTTTCTTGAAGAGGTCGCGGTTGTAGTAGGTTGGCACGAAGCGTGCTCTCATGACATCCTTCATTTGCGCCCAAGTAGTGATGGGTGGTTCACCTCTTGCCTCTCGGCGCTCAATGACTTGTAAACAATGGAAACTAAGTTGCTTCTTTGACAAATGAGTGAAACCAAAGAACCTTGCGAGGTTGAACAAATTGAAAGAAAGAATACAACGAAGATGAACAAAGTTGAAAAACACTCCGTTAGAAAAGAGGAACAAGGAACCTTGCTAGAGCCTTGTAGGTTGAAAGACATAAGAAAAAGGGGTGCAATGGACAAAAAGTACATGCAAGCACTCCGGTTGAAACGAGATGTACAAGGAACGATACAGATCAATTACGACACCACTCCAGTTGGAAATGGAAGGCATAGAATATGAACTTGGAAAAATGAAAGCACTTGGATGAGAGGATACTTGAAAAGAGGACACGACACTCCGGTTTAGTGGATAAGCACGAAAAGAACATGGTCCTCACAATTTGAGATGATGAGTGAAGAGAGCAACATCGCAATGCCTCCAGAAGAAAGAATAGAAGCTAGATCGTTAGGAAGAAAGAAAGTAGAAGAAAATGATAACTTATACCACAAATGAGCTTGGAAAACACCCTTCCAAGAAGGTTATAATGGAGTTGTTTGGAAAACCACCAACGAAAAGAACAAGCTTGTAGTGGGCTTATGGAGAACATCTCAAAACTATGAGGTGAAATTCTGCCACTAGCAGAAACAACAGATTGAATTGACATCAACAAGGAGATGAGAAGCTTATTTCACCGGGAGAATAAATGAAGAACTTGGGTCATTTATGAGCACCATAAATAGCAAAAATCCTTAGGGAAAGCTTTAGGTGAAATATAACCCAAGATAACTCCAATGAAGAGATTGATGGATTTAAAATATCTCATTCTTGACAACATGTGAATCATGAAGCACGAACTCAAATTGTTAAGAATGACATAACACCACCTCAAAAGATAAGGTAGAACGAATAGTACTTCGGAATGCAAGATGAAGAATGTTTGAACTCCTCAAAACAAAACACGTGTTGAGCATCATGTTAAATTTTGAGTATAGCTTGGCGGATCATAACTTCGAGAGAAATCTTGAAGAACAATTGAAGAATGAAAAGAATCCTTGATGAGCCACCATGTAGAGCCTCTGTGAAGAACTCCGGTAATAAAAAAGTGATCAAACGAAAGGAAAGTTGAAAAGAACTTCGGGAGAAGCCTTGCAATGATTAGATGGAGCTTCACGATGAGATAATGTGGAAAATTTGGAACTCCGGAAAAGAAAAGATGAAGCATCTCGAACCAAGAATGTGACATGATGAACAGCTCTAGAAAGAAGAAATTAGATCATTTGGATGAAACAATAATAAGAATTATGTTATGCGTATCCTTCACCAATTTAAATTGATGATAAGCGACGGATTTGGCATACTACTTATTCCCATAGAAAAGATTAAGAGAGATATAGTGCAAACTTGGGAAGGTCTTCAACGAATCATCGTTAGGATTTGAAAGAACGGAAGAGTTGATACTATAACGAAGGAAGAGAAATCTTGAATGAACCACCGTAAGAATTGAAAATGAATGAAGATACTTGAGTGAATCAAGATGCAAGAGAACAAAGATATCGGGAACTGATTAGAGAATACTTGAATGATGCACCGGTAAGATTTGGAGAACGAGAGCTGAAAGCTGAGAATGAATAATTCAAAGATGATGGAATCTGGAGGATCAAACTGAAAAGACTCCTGAATTGCTCTGGATTGTGAAAAGAATTTTCATAATCGAAAACAATTATGAGATGATGGCATAAAACTAGCACCATGAATCTTCAAGAGAACGGACCAAGATTTAGAGGAAACACTTCTTAAGTCTTCAAACGCACAGAAAAGACGATGAGAAGCACCACCATGAATTGTTGAGACACTCCGGAATAATGAAGAATATAAATGTTGAATCAACAATGAAAGAATATGAAAGATCATGAAGACATATGACTGATGATAATTCATTCTTATGTCAACTTTGAAAGAATTTGAGGATAGCTTCAGGAAAATTAGAAGCGTCAGGTAAGATCCTGGGAAAATACCTGTGGGTTAGGGCCCACTCAAAAGAAACACCGTTGAAATGATTTAAAAAAGAGATTGCGCCGGATGAATTAAAAGACTTGAATGAGATAATAACCTCAAAATAGCTCAAATGGATTGAGAATGGAAGCATGAATCTCCTGAGATATCTTCGGCACTTCAGATATGAATAGAGAGAGATGAACGATTAAGAGAACAAGGAATGATAAACGGGGAAAGGATATGGTCAACACCGAAATATTGCATTGAATCCACTGGAGAAGATAAGAGAACAAATAATGATAAACTTGAAGCTCCGTTAGTATCTTCCAGGATAATTCACCGGATAGGAACTTGAAAGAAAAGGATGAAGAGACTTTACATGAATAAAATGGATAGTTGATTAAGAAATATGATTCCTTGAAGTAAAAGGGGGGGGGGGGGGGAAAAACAAAGGCAACTTGGGCAGATGGAATGGATACCATCAAGAAAACCTAGAGTTGATCTTGCGGATGTCGAAATAATCGGATCCACTTGAAGAGAAACACGCCGGTTGAAAAAGATTGACATGCCAATCTCGGTTATCATGAAGGATTAGTATTCACATAGAAATATGAGAACACCTCTTAGAAAAGGTATGGAATCAACACTTGACACCGAAGCAACTCGAATACCACAACTCAAAACAAAATAAAGGATTGGCTTGCAGAATAAGCCGGAAACAAACATATGATAGATCACATATCGTATCATGTGTCCATTCAAAAGATATTCTAAGAGCTACTTGAATTCCCACTTATAAACTCCCGAAACATTCTGGTTATGCAATCACGTGTTGGGGATACACGGGAAGCATAATATCCCACCCAAACTAACAATCCCTACATCCAGTTGTATCCATCCTTCAACACATATCCAAGAAACCTTCGGAAATCGTGTACCTCAACCTTCGAAAAGCATCCGTTATATGAGTTATGGCAATACTCCCGAACTCCTGCCCCAGTACTGGGTGGCGTCGAGGTTATCTCACCAACAACTGCATAAAAGAGATTTTCGATGTCGGCGAACTCAGGTATTCCAGAACTGCAACGATAAAATTGTGACCACAACACCTCGGAGCTCAACTCCCCGGGACACTGCCACAACCCCTAAATGTCAGGAGGCACCAAGAACAATGTTCTCATCACAAGACTATCGAAACGATTCCAAGATACCCGCGTGATCCTAAAAAAATTTCGTGAAATTTGAGGAGAGGGAAGTCAAAACTTCTACGTCAGGAGGCCTCACCAGAGCGACGAAGGGACTGAGGAGTAAAAAGAATCCTACTCTCCGATATATATAATCCTAAGACTCAAAACATTTTGTTCTAGACTCAACAACGTCAGTGATTCGATCAAGCAGGGGGCTCCTAAGTCGGGTATGGCTCTGATACCCAGTTGTAACACCCACAATGCGGCTAAATATCCCACGTGTCGGGGCATGACTTAGAGGCATAGCCGCATGGTAGGTTTGTCGCAAGAGGGGTAATCTTCACACAATCCCTTGTACTGAATAAGAAAGGGATAAAGAGTTGGCTTACAATCGCCACTTCACACAATACAAGTTAAACATACATCATCCAAAATACAAACAAGGTCCGACTACGGAACCAAAGTAAAAGAAGACAAACCCAAATGCTAGGCTCCACTACTGATCAACAGAAAACGAAACAACACAACGATCAAGATCTTCAACGAGCTCCCACTTGAGTTGGGTTGCGTCACCTGCACTGGTATCATTGGCACCTACAACTGTTTGGAAGTATCTGTGAGTCACGAGGACTCATCAATCTCACACCCGCGAGATCAAGACTATTTAAGCTTATGGGTAGGTTAAGATAATGAGGTGGAGCTGCAGCAAGCACTAAGCATATATGGTGGATAACATACGCAAATAAGAGCAAGAAGAGAAGCAAAGCACGGTCGAGAAGCTAGAAGTGATCAAGAAGTGATCCTGAAAGCTACTTACTTTCAAGCATAACACAAGACCGTGTTCACTTCCCGGACTCCGCCGGAAAGAGACCATCATGGCTGCACACGCAATTGATTCATTTTAATTAAGTTAAGTGTCAAGTTCTCTACAACCGGATATTAACAAATTCCCATCTGCCACATAACCGCGGGCACGACTTTCGAAAGTTCAAACCCTGCAGGGGTGTCCCAACTTATCCCATCACAAGCTCTCACGGTCAACGAAGGATATTCCTTGTCCCGGGAAGACCCGATCAGTCTCGGAATCCCGGTTACAAGATAATTCGACAATGGTAAAACAAGACCAGCAAAGCCGCCCGATGTGCCGACAATCCCGATAGGAGCTGCACATATCTCATTCTCAGGGCAACACCGGATGAGCAATCCATCCAACTAAAACCAGCCCTCAAGTTTCCCCAAGGTGGCGCTGCAAGGGGCTGTAGTTCGGACCAACACTTAGAGAAGCACTAGCCCGGGGGTGGGGGGTTAAAATAAAGATGACCCTCGGGTCTGCAGAACCCAAGGGAAGGTGATAGGTTGTTAGGCAAATGTAAAACCAAGGTTGGGCCTTGCTGGAGGAGTTTTATTCAAAGCGAACTGACAAGGGGTTCCCATAACACCCAACCACGTAAGGGACGCAAAATCAAGGAACATAACACCGATATGACGGAAACTAGGGCGGCAAGAGTGGAACAAAACACCAGGCATAAGGTCGAGGCTTCCAACCTTTACCAAGTATATAGATGCATTAAAGTAAATAAGATATGATAATGATATCCCAACAATATGCATGTTCCAACATGGAACAATCTTCATCTTCACCTGCAACTAGCAACGCTATAAGAGGGGCTGAGCAAAAGCGGTAACATAGCCAAACAACGGTTTTCTAGGAAGGGTGGGATAGAGGCTTGACATGGCAATATGGGATGCATGATATAACAAGTGGTAGGTAGCGCGGCATAGCGATAGAACGATCAACTAGCAAGCAAAGATAGAAGTGATTTCGAGGGTATGGTCATCTTGCCTGAGATCCCGCAAGGAAGAAGAACGAGTCCATGAAGAAGACAAACGGACGTAGTCGAACGGATCCTCACAACCGCGGAACGAAACCGAAGCTAACGAGAGAAGCAACCCGGAAAGAAGCAAGCAATATAGTAAACAACCATCACATAAACATGGCATGATGCGCAACCAAGTATGATGCATGTCCGTTTTAATGAGGCATGGCATGGCAAAGTTCACAAACAATACTACAAATTAAGTGGAGCTCAATATGCAACGAGTTGCATATTGACGGAACACCACACGACTTATTTAGTTCTCTCTCGTTTATGTACTCAACAATATTACATGTTGATTAGCATGGCAAGAGGTGAAGCATACATAAACTAACTATCTAGTCAAGTTTAAATGAGGCCGGAAACAACAAACAACAATTCCGGAAAAACCTCATGTGCATTTAGCAATTTAAGCAAACAATAATTGAAACATTCTTGATGTTGTTATCATGATGCGGATGACCTTTGCAAGTTTTATGCAATTATATGAAAATGTTGATAATAGCATGTTATGAAGCATTTGTCATCATGGCAGAAACGAAAGGGGTGCCATGGCAACGGCAACGGAAATGATGCCACGACAACATTCTTATGATCCGACAACTCATCGAGATGTCGGTGCAAAAGAAGGTGGATGTGCGAAACATGCAAGAGTGGCGGGGAGTGATCCAGAATACCGGGTGTCCCATGACGGTGGCAAGGAAACAAGGAATGTGCGGATCAATTCGGGTATGGAGCAAACACAGGCATCTCATACAACACATCACACGCATTCGTTCTCGGACGGTCGTTCTCGGCGGTTATACCTTTGAAGCGTGCGTTTCGAAGCGGATCGGTTCATAGAGGAAGAAGTCGTTCACGGGTCGTCGAGGGAAGTAGTGGTTCATGTCCGTAGATGTTCGGGGTCACGACATGGAACTTGACGTCCACGGGGTCTTCAGCGATGGTCGTGGTGCATGTTCTGTAGACGTTCGGGCAGCGGTAGTGGTACACGTTTTGAAGGGGAATTAGATGTTCACGTTCCTTAGTCATTTGGGGTCGGCGATAGTTGTACACAGTCATTGTTGGACTTGACGGATCCGAAGTCGACGGTAGTCATACATGTTCGAAGAGGGACTTGGTGTTTCATTATGTAGTCGTTCGAGCGTCCGTGTGGTCTTGCCGGTGGGGTACTTGTCGCATGCGTTCCAAATCTGAGGTCTTAGCCGCGTAGCCAAATTTGACAAAAAACAGGTCTTTCTGAGGACTTGGCGCATTCATCAGGACTTGGTGGCACTTGACTTAGGCAGGGGCAGCGCTGGAGATGACGAGCTGCTGTGGGCATGGGATGTGCAGAAAGTGCTTGGGGTCGAGCTCCTCTCCAACCAGAGCATGGCTATGGCGCGGGGCGGAGGCGGAGGCCCGACGAGGTCGATGGCTTAGGCCTCCATGGTGCGGCCAAGGATGAAGTGGCCGGCGTCAGCCTTGGCATGAAGCAGGGGAGGTGCGGCAAGGGGAACCGCATGGTGGCAGGGCGGCAGCCAGCAGCGGCTCCGATGGCTGGCGAACTTGGAGCTCCAAACGAGGCAGAGAAGCGGTGGCACAGGCGCGGTGCCATGGCGAGGTGTCGACGCAGAAGATGGCGCGATGGGCGGCGGCCGTCGCCGGAGACGGGGAGGCAGCGGCGAGCTCTTGCGGGCACGGAGGAACAAGGAGAGCCTCGAGCAAGGTGGAGGGTGATCGATGGATGGGAGGAGGGAGACGAGGCAAGGTGGAGGAGGTCGCTAGCAGAGGGATCGGGAGGGAGAGATCGAGAGAAGGGATTCGAGGGGCAGATGGCGGCATTGCGAGAGGGAAAGGGGATATGGCGGCGCCGCGGGTGGGAAAAGGTGAGATCGAGAGGAGGGTAGGGTTAGGTCGGGGCGTGGCTGGGCCTAGGGATGGCCTAGGTGCAAATGGGCCGGCCTAGTACTGGCCCATTTCGGTGGGACTGGAAAAGGCCGGGAGGCCTGCTCGGCTGACCAAAAGAAAAAAAGAAGGGGGTTTGATGGGCTCAGAGAAAAGAGAGAGAAGAGAGCAGTCCGAGAGAAGTTGATGAAGGGAAATGGAGAAACGACAACAACGATGGATGCATGTTTTAAGAAAACATGCGATGCAATATGCATGATGACATGATGAAATGCAACCACAACAAAATAAAACACATGACGGCCATGAAGAACAAGGAAGGCTTCTGGAGCGTCGGTCTCGGGGCGTTACAGATCGTCTCTCACAACTTGCTCTTATCGTGGAGGATTTCCAATGTCTTCATGTTCTTGTTGAACTTGATGTTCTTGGCGAGCTTGTGGAGGAAATTTTTGTCGAGCTTGACGTTGCACGCGAGCTTGATATAATCGTTCATGAACTTCTTCGCGAAGTGCTTCTTGATGTTCACGAGCTTGTCGGCCTTGGTTGGCTATGGCTCGACTTGATTCTCGGAGGGCTTGTTGCTCCTCAAGTGCTTGAGCGTCTCGCAATTGTTGCTCTTGACGTTGTGCCTCGGCATCTTGTGCTTCTTGGTGTAGTCGCGCTCACTCTTCCTCTTCGTGTTGGCGTTGTCGTTGCCGTTATCGTGCTTGTGCAAAGGTAGCTTGATTTTGACGATGTCGTTGTTCTTGAGAGTTGTTGTCGTGTAGAGGGTTGTGGTTGTCTTGATGATCTTGGCGCGCTGCACATCGAAGAGTATCGGATGTCGGTGTACTTGAGCTGGAGATGGTGTAGTCGGAGTGTCGACTTGAGCAGCTCCGTCTTGCTAAGGACGAAGTGGAAGAAGAGCGGTTGAGCAACAAAGCACGAATCTCATCCATTCTTGCGTCATTATCTTGTTTTTGGTCGTCGAGCTTGTGGTCAAAGTAGTCTCTTGTACGTTGCTCGGAGAGTCACAAGTCGGTGGCAAGGTTGTCGATGCGTTCGCTCATTGCTTGTTGCTCTTGACGCAAAGCACGTTGTCACCAAAGAGGTGGCTCTTTGTGACGTAGGAGTTCATGTCGTTGTCTTGCCCGATGAAGAGTGGGTTTGTAGAAGTACTTGGCCTATCCACCATTCCAAGGGAAATATGTGAGTGGGAGAAAGAGAACAATGTATACCAAATGTACCTTGACCGATGTTCAATATGGATCAAAGATCACTCCAATGTGGAACAAGGAAATAGCATAATTGGTACCAATTTTTGTCGGTTTCTCACACCTACACAAGTAAAAGCTTATGGTGGAGCTCGGTTAGGATGGTGGCACAAAATTTGATGCAATTTTTAGTGAGCTTCAATAATGTTGGAAAAGATTCGCAAATTTGCAATGCAATAAATAGACCAATAGCAAAATGAGGTACACGGAAACACACACACAAAGAGATAAGTGGGGTTGTGCAACCAAGGATGAGCCAAAATGTGGAATCCATAAAAATGCTCTTGTTGCACAACACTAGAGAGACGCTAGCATGATTGCACAATAGGAAGATACGAAGACTTGTGCACAACCTACTAATCAAAAATGCAACAACTTCTATCCTAAGTATGCTCTATGTATGGTATTCCGATGATATGATCCAAGATGATCTAGTATGAAAATATTAATGTTGTATGATGCTATGGTTCTTGCTTAAAAGCACTTTGCTTATCTTTCCCTTTTGCTTAAAAGCTTGTTTGGCTCTTTGTGTTTGAGCTCTTTTCTCATGCAATGCTTCACGAACCAAGATAGCAATTGTGTATGCGCTGACAACATTGTGACACAAGAGATGATACCAAGATATGCACCAATGATATGTATGTATGCTATGGGAAGTATGATCACTAATGTGCCAAGTCACGTTGCCAGCAATACTCAATGGCTAGTCTCGATGGGTAAGATGCACAAAAATTGGGCTACAATGGCTATCAATGCAATGGCAAGAATGGTGTATCACTGTACCAAGATGAGATTACCATTCTTGCTTATGGTATGGTGTCAAAATGGTGGAGTGGTCATTGTCGATGACGAGTCCGTGGCGAAGATGAGCAGCGGTGATGTTGATGTCGAACCGTACCTAAATAGCTGAAACACAATAGGACACAGAACCGAAACTCAAATTCTCAAGATAAAATGTGAAATTTTTTCGGAGTTGGTAGTGGTAAGAGATGGTGGTGTATGTGGTATATGGCGGTGCTATGCGGAAGTGGTGGAGGTATGCGGAAGTGTATGTGGGCACCAGAACAAAATTTGGCAAAATTTGGACGGAAAACAGGGCGGTGGACGGAAGTGATGCTGCCAGGGGCCAGATGTCCGGGCTTGATGGCCAGATGTCCGGGCTCTGGATCCGTGGACGAACTCGATGAACTTCGTGTGGAGAGGTCAAATCCGGGGCAAAATTCAGGGGAATTTGTGGATGGAAATTGGGGAAAAGTTGATGGAAAGCTAGATCTACCTGCAACACATGAAATCCGTGGATCAGATCCAACAAAACTTCATCACACCAACAAATCACAAAAAAAAATTGGGGGGGGTTATTTTTGTGGGGAATTTTCGAATTAGGGACAAAATCAACAAAAAAAAGGCTAGAAACACAATGGGGAGGCTCCGAAATCGTGATCAACGTGGCTCTAGATACCAAGATGATGTAGGGTGGAACCCTATACGGCCGATCTTTCACGAAAGGAGTGGATCCCGCGAGGAACACGAAGAACACGAGGGGAATCACGAGGGAAACACTAAAACCAACAAGAATGATCACACATGTGATAGATCCATGAACACAAAAGAAGAGACAAGATCCACGATCAACAAGGGATGATACACGGTAACCGGTTCTTCTCCAAAGGAGGTCTTGATGGGGCCACCTAAAAGGGGGTCTTGAATCCAAGGGGATCTTCTCCGAAGAGGGGCCGCGGTCTCTCTCGTGGATTAGATCCGTAATGGATGAGCAAAGCTCTATTTCTAATGAGCTACTACTTTGCTAACCCTAAAACGTAGGTAGGAGAAGAGTATATATAATGAAGGAGGGCGAAGGGGTACACGGCCTCAGCCCTTACACTGTGCGCACACAAGGGAGGCCGGACATATGGCCGTCGGGCCGGATGTTCGGGATTTCCCGAGGGGCCCGATGTCCGGGCCGGGGTGGCCGGATGTCTGGGCTAAAGTGGTTCGGCTACGGGCATGTTCTGTGACGGGCGACGGATTTCTGGGCAGTGGCTGGATGTCTGGGCTGGAGCGGGGCCGGATGTCCGGGGCTAGGGCCGGATGTCCTGGCCCTGGAGATGCCTTCTTCTCCTTTCGGCGTTCCCCTTCATCCGTGGACTTGGTGGCTTGTCCGTCTTCACGTGCATCTTCGGGAGGGTCCTCTTGTTACCTAATCATGCAGAACATCTTGGACTTAGGTAGTAGCCATATCTCGAGAGGATCGTATGCAATATCACTAAGGAGAGGAGTCACCTCGGTCTCGAGAGATCTAGCTTGTGCTCGTGTCATGGGTCCTCTTGCCACTTCATGAGACGATGGTAGGTCCATGGGGATGACCGTAGGATTCTCCGCATCACCACCACATGCTCCGTCGCCGCTGCCCGTTCGCGGCTGTTGCCGGCCGCCATTGCCGCCACACAACCGGCGAAAGCTAGGACCATTGCCTGCTCCGCCACCACTGCCAGAAGGCGGGAGGTGGCCGCCGTGGCTGCCACGCCACTGCCGGCCACGATGGCCATCACCCGCTCCGCCAACGCGACCCGAAGGCATGAGGTGGTGGTCATGGCCGCCACCCCATCATCGGCCGCCGTGGCCGCCAGCCCACCGTCGACCTCCGGGGTCATCACTCGCTCCGCCACCGCCGCCCAAAGGCGGGAGGCAGACGTGGATGCTCGCACGTGCGTCAACGACCTTGCGCACTACGCCGAGTTCTTGCGGGAGGAGGAGGAGCGCCTCGTCGAGCACGCAAAGAGCCTTACCGCTGCCGTGGCCGCGGCACACGCCGCCTCAGAGGCGAGGAATCAGGAGATCTACGAGGAGAACCATCGCTTCGATAGGGGTCTCCTAGAGCGGCAAAGGGCGTTCGAGGTGAGCGTCGCTGAAGCTACAGCAGCGGCAGGCACCGTATTGCAGTTGTCCAGCTCGTCGGTAGGCTCCTCCTCCTCTGCCTCTCACTAAGCATGCTCGGCAGAGCAGAGGTAGCCGGAAATAGTACAAAGTCCCTCCGTAGTAGTAGCAGTATTTAGGGGCTATTTTGTTCAGTTCATCTGACTATAGATGTGGTGAAACTGTACAACGTACTTAAAATTAGCCAGTATATATATAGTTGAACTAGCTATTTCAGTTCGTGGTTGGCAACAATTGGGGAAAAGTTTGGTCGGTTCCGGTGTCGAGTTGAACTGTTTGTATAGATTAAGAACGACTGCTTAATCTATGAATGAATTCTATGCTTAATTACTAAATTTTAGTTGCAAAAATTAGATACTGCTAGTGATTTTTAGCTTCATATTTTGACAAATCGCAGTGTTACAAGGTTGACAAATGGCAATGTTACTAGATCAACAAATGTCTGTCTTTCCAGTTTGACAAATGGCAACATACTGAAATTGTTTGTAAGTGGTTTCACACGGGTCATCCAAAAGAACCGTTTGCATTGAAGAGATGCACAAATCCCGCTCTCACTTTGCATACAGGTGTTCTATTTAAAACGTTTGCGATCAAGTGCTGCAAAAATCCTGCTCGGCACATTTTCCCTTGCCTGCCTGGGGAAGCTGTCGGTTTGCATACGAGTTTTCTAACTAAAGCGTTTGCGATGAGTGTCTTATATTTAAAAACCATTGACAATTTTTTTCAAAATAAAATCATTTGATAAGTCTGTACATTAAGAGAGAAAAATGCAAGTTCGCTCAAACCATATCTTTCATTCAGTCATACTGCGAATTTATTAGACCCAAGAAAAAACTATTTTCGACGGCGGCGGAGGCGGTGTGCCGTGCCGTCATTGTCGTTGTCGTCCTCCGGGATGCCGTTGTTAAAGTCTTCAATGCAGCACATAATGTTCTTCACTTGTAAATCAAACATCATGTCGTCGTGCGATCGACGGGCGGGGCGTGGGAGGATGGTAGTTGGCGGTGCTGAGAGGTAGCATTCGATGGTGGCGTCCCGTGCCGCTGAGGGGGGCGCGTGCATGGGCACGGGCGCGGCGGGTGCAGCCAAACGCACGGGGACCGGCGCCGCGGTGAGTGGAGGGGCGCGCACGGCACGGGCACGGGCGCTGGCATGTACATGAGCTCGCGCGCGTCCATGGAGACCTCGCTGACGCCCGCGGCTTCCAGCTCTGCGATAGTGCTCGGTGACCAGCCCGTCAATGCTACGGGGATGGGAGCTAGGACGGGAGCGAGGGCAGCAACCGCCGTGGCCAGCTTGTTTTGGGCCATGTCCATGAGGCCCCATTCCTTCTTATTTTCTATCTCCTCCGGCTCAGAGTCGACTTCACCAAATTTAGACTAGTGGCAGATGATCCTTCTGCTCCATGGCATTGGAGGAGATCTGCAGGAGGAAGGGGAATGGGAGGCGAACAGTAAGGCCGCCTGTATTAAGCAGCGACTCGGGCACCATTAATGAAGAGGAAGGCGGGCGGCCATGGAAGTCAAAGGGCTCGCTTCCCAGTGAGCCTGCACAGCGTACAACTTGCACGCTTCCCGGTAAGCCTGCGCATTAGAGGACAGCGTGCACGCCTCTCGGTCAGCCTGCGCACCGGACTGCGCTCGCACGCCTCCCGTTCAGTCAAGGTCAAGCAGCTATCCGCACGACACCTCCTATAGCCATTAAAACCAAGACATGTGGCGTCACGTGAATGGTTAACAGAACGCACACGGTTTGAATTATACAAATGTTTGAGATATTAAAGTGGCATCTATTTTTTCGAAATGCCTTTCTTGGCTGATATTCGAGTGCGCCATCTCTCAAAATGGACATGAAAAATACCACAACATGTCGGGTGCCATTCCATGATAGCATGCCAAGTTTCATGAAATTTAGACAAGCTTTGAATTTAATAGAATTTAAAAACAAAGTATCTCAACGTTTTGCCGGCAATCAACGGTGTCGTGGTGTTTGAAATTCATTCCCATTTCATGCATTGGACCTAAGCATGCACCCAAGGACAAAGATTTGATTTTTCAACCAATTTATATGCACTGGAGCATGTGCATCTAGTTCAAATTTGAATTATGCACATAAATGCATTGAAAACTCAGTTAATGCATAAAAATGTCCAAACGAACCCCAAAAAATCACAAAAATTGGCATAACACTCCTATTGTTCTATGTTGACACAAGAAATTTTTTGAAAGCAATAAGAGGCAATGGATATCGTTTCGTCCCCAAAGGTGAGACGTTCCCTACCGAAATCATCATGCTTGTTGTGACAAGCTTTGGTTTGTGAGAAGCATATACCCAAACCTGCCCCAAATGGGACAAATTTTTTACCATGACATGTTGATGCCGCTCCATGATAGCATGCCAGGTTTCATGAATTTTAGACGAGTTTTGGATTTACTATAATTTAAAAACAAGGTATCTCAATGTTTGCGGCCGAGTGACGGTGGCAGGGTGTTCGAACTTCATTCCCATTTCTTCCATGGGACCTAAGCATGCAACCAAGGACTCAGATTTGAATTTTCAACCAATTTATATGCATTAGAGCATGTGCATGTAGTTCAAATTTGGATTATGCACATAAATACATTGAAAACTCAAATAATGCATAAAAATGTCCAAACGAACCCCGCAAAATACCAAAAATTGACACAACACTGCTGTTGTTCTATGTTGACACTAGGAAAAAATTGAAATGGAGAAGAGGCAATGGATATCATTTCATCCAGAAACGTGAAACGTTCCCTAACGAAACCATCAGGCTTGTTGTGAGAAGCTTTGGTTTGTGAGAAGCATATACCCAAACCTGCCCCAAATGGGACAAAAAATTTACCATGGCATGTTGATGCCGCTCCATGATAGCATGCCAAGTCTCGTGAATTTCAGACGTGTTTTGGATTTACTAGAATTTAAAAAGAAGGTACCTCAATGTTTGTGGCCGAGGGACGGTGGAAGGGTGTTCGACATTCATTCCCATTTCTTGCATGGGACCTAAGTATGCAACCAAGGACACAGATTTGAATTTTCAACCAATTTATATGCATTAGAGCATGTGCATGTAGTTCAAATTTGAATTATGCACATAAATGCATTAAAAACTCAATTAATGCATAATGTCCAAATGAACCCTGAAAAATCCCAAAAATTGACAAAACACTCATGTTGTTCTATGTTGACTCTAGGTAAAAATTGAAATCGAGAAGAAGCAATGGATATTGTTTTGTCCAGAAAGGTGAAACGTTCCCTACCGAAACCATCAAGCTTGTTGTGAGAAGCTCTAGTTTGTGAGAAGCATATCCCCAAACCTGCCCCAAATAGGACAAAAAATTTATCACGACATGTTAATGCCACTCCATGACAGCATGCCAAGTTTCATGAATTTCAGACTAGCTTTGGATTTACTAGAATTTAAAAAACCAGGTATCTCAATGTTTGCGGCCAAGTGACGGTGGCAGGTTGTTTGACATTCATTCCCATTTCTTACATGGGACCTAAGCTTGAAACCAAGAACACATATTTGAATTTTCAACCAATTTATAGCCATTAGAGCATGTGCATGTAGTTCAAATTTGAATTATGCACATGAATGCATTGGAAACTCAGTTAATGCATAAAAATGTCCAAAAGAATCCCCAAAAATCACAAAAATTGACACAACACTCCTATTGTTCTACGTTGACACGAGAAATTTTTTGAAAGAAATAAGAGGCAATGGATATCGTTTCGTCCCCAAAGGTGGTACATTCCCTACCGAAACCATCATGCTTGTTGTGAGAAGCTCTGGTTTGTGAGAGGCATAAACTCAAACCTGCCCCAAATGGGACAAAAAATTTACCATGACATGTTGATGCCGCTCCATGATAGCATGCCAAGTTTCATGAATTTCAGACGAGTTTTGGATTTACTAGAATTTAAAAATCAGGTATCTCAATGTTTGCAGCCGAGTGCCGCTGGCAGGGTGTTTGACATTCATTCCCATTTCTTGCATGGGACCTAAGCATGCAACCAAGAACACATATTTGAACTTTCTACCAATTTATATGCATTAGAGCATGTGCATGTTGTTCAAATTTGAATTATGCACATGAATGCATTGAAAACTCAGTTAATGCGTAAAAATATCCAAATGAACCCCGAAAAATCCCAAAAATTGACACAACACTCCTGTTGTTCTATGTTGACCCTATGAAAGAAATTGAAGTCAAGAAGAGGCAATGGATATAATTTCGTTCAGAAAGGTAAACCGTTCCCTACCGAAACCGTCAAGCTTGTTGTGAGAAGCTATGGTTTGTGAGAAGCATATCCTCAAACCTGCCCCAAATGGGAGAATTTTTTTACCACGACATGTTGATGCCGCTCCATGACAACATGCCAAGTTTCATGAATTTCAGACGAGCTTTGGATTTACTAGAATTTAATGTGTAAAATGTTCAAACAAACCTTGAATAATTCCAATTCTTTTATGACACACATACAGTTCCATGTTTACTGCAGATAAAAGGTCTAGCAATTCAAACACCGTCCATTGCCGTTGTGACCCCATTATGTAATTCAAATCAAGATGAAAAATCAAGTAGATCCCACACAGTTTATTATCACCAACTGTGTGAGATGCAGCACAGAATATCCTGGAGCACCGTCGGTGTATAGTACGCCTATGGCTTATGCGAGAAGGTGCGTCGGCTACAGTCCACAACCGGCGTCTCAAGCACACTAGCTCGCTCCCCAAATATCATTTCACTGTTCAATCGTCACCGGTGAAAGATGGGCACGTGGACCCGCATCGTGAGGGCAACTTCGGTGGCTCACTCCGGCGAGAGCGCGGTCGCGGCCGCCATGCACGTGCTAACAAGGTGCATGAGCGCGGCCACAATCTGCGACCGAGCGGCCAAGGCAGCCCAAACGGACACTATTGCTTCTCAGGTGGCGGCAGCAACATCTGCCTCGGGATAGCAACTGGCTAGAGTGGCACAACAGTTGTCCATTCCACTGCGGCGGCCTTAGCCCTGATCGAGACCGCCCACGACCATGTCGACGCCGCCCACGCCCAGCTCGTGGTGGTCACCGCACAAATCAAATGAAGCTTCTCTCACAACGGTCGGCAAACCACGGCCGAAGTTTTGGCAATCACCGAGAGCGCTCGAGCAGCCGTCCGTTCCTCCGCCGCATACCTTGCGACGACGGAACCCGTCCAAGCCCAGATCGCGTCCGCCCACACCCAACTCGTGGTGGACTTTTCCAAAGAGATGGCGGACGCGGATGGCGAGATGCTTGCCGAGTATGCTGTGATGGATGCCATGGAGCCCCTTCCCAGGAGACTGTCGGGCGCGAGCTGGACATGGACGCGGTGGCGGAGATCGACGAGCACCAGCCATAGTAGTACTCTTTCTTTTATTGAATTAAGAGCACCAGTCTTTAATTTGTTAGAGTAATGTTTAGGTCAGCTAGCTCTGTTTAATTGTTGAACTTGCTCGATTAAGAAGTGTGGGTGTGCTGTAGTCTCCTTTTTGTACCCAAATTATGCAATGATGTGGATGACCACTGTAACCAGGGAAATTCGAACCTTGTTGTTCAAACTCATCACACACAGGTTAAGCTATCTGAATCCTTTGTGATGTTCACATATCGTACATAGTTCTGAATAGAGGACCGTGTCTGATGACACTTTGCGCACCCGTTTTTTCGCTGAACCGATTCCAAATTTTCGGCTTCCGCGGAAATATCTACCTCCCCGCCCCCTCCCCCTTACCAAAAGCCACATTTCCCCTGTTTCCGCCTTCCTTTCCAAGTTGAAACCTTCACTCCTTGCTTCCAGCGCCGCCTCCTCGCCGGCGACCCTCCTTCACGCTGCTCGGCCTCGTCTATCCAGGCAGCTAATCCACACCCGACCTCCATCCTCCCCTCCTTCCACATTCTACATGCGCCGACCGCTGGCGCGGCACCTTCCACCCAAATCACCGACCCCTCCACCAAATAAGCGCCACCCTAAGCCATGGTGCGCGCGGTATAGTCAGGATCTCAAGGAGCATTTCGTAGTGGAGAAGCAAATCGCGGCCGCAAGCGCGGATGAGGTCACGATGGCTACCATTCGTGCCGACCTCCAGATCTTGGAGGAGCACCTTGCCATTTGCTAGCTACACCGGTTAAGCATGCTCCATTTACCCGTTGCGTGTGCTGCTCCTGCCTTTCTTTCACAAGTTCTAGTGAATTGTGCTATCTAATTTTACCATGCAATCTGTTGCTCTAGTGTATATGTTCTATATGTCGTGCAGTGTGGTGCTCACTTATTAACTATTTTGTTAATTAGTTGTCATCTACAGTTAACTGTTTGGTTCAATTCTGCAAATGTGATGTTCAATTCTTCAGGCTGCAATTTTGTATTGTCTTCCATGTGAGAAATAAATTGAATAGATTTTTACAAAATACATGAGAAACGAATACAATTGCTATATTTCCAAGTTGTCAAGCATGCTTGGTTTGGTTATACATTATGCAATGTAGTGCTCAGTTAACGTTTGGTTCATTTGTGTTGTGGTGTTTAGTTAACTGTTTGGTTCAATTATGCAATGCGATGTTCAATAGTTGTGGGTGCATTCTGTTATTGTATACCATGTGAGAAATAAATTGAATTTGGCTGTAGTTAATACATGAGAAACAAATACAATTGCTATATTTCCAAGTTGTTAAGCATGCTTGGTTTGGTTAACTGTCTGATCTTCTATTAGGAGTATGTTATATTGTGCAATGTGGTGCTCAGTTAATGTTTGGTTCATTTGTTGTGGTGTTTAGTTAACTGCTTGGTTCAATTCTGCAATGTCCTATAATGACAAAACCTCGAAGGATTTGAGTCTCTGTGCTTCTCGTGCTAGTCCCTGGATCGAACTCGCAAGCATACACAGTATAGATGAATACCAGAATAGCAAGTGCATCATTTATTACAACGTATGATCCAGAATGTATAAAAAAATCTGCATTGCACTTGGCTAGCTTTATTCAATCAAACAGTGGAAAGTAGCAGAAAATAACGATGAGTCCCATCATAGCCCACTGGCGATGCTGAGTGCAGACTCACGACCCTAACGGTACCATACTCTTTATCTGAATATCCTGCAACATGAGTCGTTGCAGCCATATAGGTCAATACTTTGAATGTATTGGCAAGTTACACAGGAGTAATAATGATGAGGACATCAATACCATTGTTACACCCACAGCCCCTACTGCTATACATACTGGACCAATTACTAGAGTTCGCGCACGCCAATTGAATTATCAGGTACTTTCGTTTCTTGGTAACAATTCTAATGTTCATGAGAATATGATGCTACCTAAATTGGATACATTTGTTTTGCTTACAAATGAAGGGCCTAGCTTGGACAAGAAAGATGAACCTTGGAACAAGTTCAAGTGTGGAGATGATGGCATGCGCAAGGGGATCCAGAACGGAGTTACAAGTGATGATTCCAGGACTTGGAAGCCACCATAAGGAGTGCATGAAGCCTTGGACGAAATATACAAGATGCCACTTCATAAATTTCGTCCAGAGGCTATTTTAGGTGATGCGTCACCTTATTGTTGGGCCAGGCCCATGGATTTTCGAAATACTTAAGTGTAGGTTGTTTTTAGAGTCCGTATGTGTGGGGAAACAAGAGTTAGGGTTGGTTTCGGACCCCTCCTCCAAGGGCCACGAAATTCGCCTCTCTTCCTCCATATATACAACCCTTAGGGCGTTGTTTAGACTTTGGGTTTTGTTTAGATCAAAAGTTCGCCATAGCTGTAACTTCGCGTACTTCGTTAGTGTCCAACGACCAGACCAAGACGTCACTGAGGGAGTCCTGGATTAGGGGGTCTCCGGACTGCCGGACTATCTCCATTGGCCGGACTGTTAGACTATGAAGATACAAGATTGAAGACTTCGTCTCGTGTCCGGATGGGACTCTACTTGGCGTGGAAGTTAAGCTAGGCAATACGTATATGGATATCTCCTCCTTTGTAACTGACCTTGTGTAACCATAACCCTCTTCGGTGTCTATATAAACTGAAGGGCTTTAGTCCGTAGGACAACAATCAAAACATATAATCATACCGTAGGCTAGCTTCTAGGGTTTAGCCTCTCTGATCTCGTGGTAGATCTACTCTTGTAACACCCATATCATCAATAGCAATCAAGCAGGACGTAGGGTTTTACCTCCATCAAGAGGGCCCGAACCTGGGTAAAACTTCGTGTCCCTTGCCTCCTGTTACCATCCGGCCTAGACGCACAGTTCGGGACCCCCTACCCGAGATCCGCCGGTTTTGACACCGACATTGGTGCTTTCATTGAGAGTTCCTCTGTGTCATCGCCGTTAGGCTTGATGGCTCCCACTATCATCGGTAACGATGCGGTCCAGGGTGAGACTTTTCTCCCCGGACAAATCTTCGTATTCGGCGGCTTTGCACTGCGGGCTAATTCGCTTGGCCATCTGGAGAAGATTGAAAGCTATGCCCCTGGCCATCAGGTCAGATTTGGAAGTTTGAACTACACGGCCGACATCCGCGGAGACTTGATCTTCGACGGATTCGAGCCACAGCCGGGCGCGCCGCACTGTCTCGATGGGCATGACCTAGCTCTGCCACCGGACAGTACTCCAGAGGCCGCGCCCACACCAGCTCTGACCCTTAGCTCGGAGCCAACTGCGCCAATCGAGGACGGGTGGCTAGACACCGCCTCAGGGGCTGCAGTCTCGACGGCGATCGAGCCAAACACCAGCATAATCCTCTGCCCAGCCCGTGACTCCAAGGTGCTGGACTCTCTTCCAGACCCCGAACCATCCACGCCCCTGCCAATCGAATCTGAGTGGGCGCCGATCATGGAATTCACCGCCGCGGATATCTTTCAGCACTCGCCCTTCGGCGACATTCCGAATTCACTAAGGTGTCTCTCTTTGTCAGGAGAGCCCTGGCCGGATTATGGCCAACAGGACTGGGATGCGGACGACGAAGAAATTCGATGCCCACCCACCACCCACATTGTAGCCACTGTCGATGATTTAACCAACATGCTCGACTTCGACTCCGAAGACATCGACGGTATGGATGAAGATGTAGGAGACGAACATGAACCAGCACCTATAGGGCACTAGAAAGCCACCTCGTCGTATGACATATACATGGTGGATACACCCAATGAAGGCAACGATGACGAGATAGCGGAGGATGACCCCTCCAAGAAGCAACCCAAGCGCCGACGTCAGCGGCACCGCTCTAAGTCCCGCCAAAGCAAAAGTGGCGATACCGGCGCAGGAGATAATAACACTCGGGATAGCGCCGAAGACAATGAAAACCCCCTCCAGCAAGAGTTAGATCAGGAGGATGAAGGTGCCAGCTCTCCTAAGAGAGCAGCTGGCCGAGAGGAGGAGGATGACAATTACATGCCCCCCTCCAAAGACGAGGCAAGCCTCGGCGATGATGAATTTGCCATACCAGAGGATCCCGTCGAACAAGAGCGCTTCAAGCGCAGGCTTATGGCCACGACAAATAGCCTGAAGAAAAAGCAGCAGCAGCTTCAAGCTGATCAAGATCTGCTAGCTGACAAATGGACTGAAGTCCTTGCAGCTGAGGAATATAAACTCGAGCGTCCCTCCAAGAGTTACCCAAGGTGCAGGTTACTACCCCGACTGGAGGAAGAACTGTATGATAGGGCTGACCGGCCACCTCGTGGCCGCGATAGAGAGGCATTCCTGCCGAAAGCTCAGCCTCCACCCCAACGCCATCCAAATAAGAAGGCATGGGGAGATACGCCAGACCTGCGAGACATATTGGAGGACAAAGCAAAGCACTCAAGATCGATCTACGGATCACGAGGGCGCACCACTCTACGAGACGATAAACGTCACGCCGGATATAGTAAAAGCAAATCCGGCCGGGCCGAACATAGCGGGCAAGACCCATACGAGCTACGTCGCGATATAGCCCAATACAGAGGCGCCGCACACCCCTTATGCTTCACAAACGAAGTAATGGAACATCAATTCCCAGAAGGTTTCAAACCTGTAAACATTGAATCATACGACGGCACAACAGATCCCGCGGTATGGATTGAGGACTTCCTACTCCACATCCACATGGCCCGCGGTGATGACTTACATGCCATCAAGTACCTCCCACTAAAACTCAAAGGACCAGCATGGCATTATCTTAATAGCCTGCCAGCGGACTCCATTAGCTGTTGGGAAGATCTGGAAGCCGCATTCCTCGACAACTTTCAGGGCACTTATGTGCGACCACCAGACGCCGATGACTTGAGCCACATAATTCAGCAGCCAGAAGAGTCGGCCAGGCAATTCTGGACTCGGTTCCTTACAAAGAAAAACCAAATCGTTGACTGTCCGGACGCGGAGGCCTTAGCGGCTTTCAAGCATAACATCCGAGACGAGTGGCTAGCCCGGCACCTTGGTCAGGAAAAGCTGAAATCTATGGCAGCCCTCACAACGCTCATGACCCACTTTTGTGCGGGAGAAGACAGCTGGTTGGCTCGCAGTAACAACATATCAAAGAACCATGGTACCTTAGATACCAAGGACGGCAGTAGCAGGTCACGTCGCAACAAGCATAAGCGCCGCATTAACGGCGAAAGTACTGAGGATATGGCAGTCAATGCCGGATTCAAAGGCTCTAAACCCGGTCAACGGAAAAAGCCATTCAAACAATGTACACCGGGTCCGTCCAGCTTGGACCGTATACTCGATCACTCGTGTCAAATACACGGCACCCCAGACAAGCTAGCCAATCACGCCAACATGGATTGTTGGGTGTTCAAGCAGGCCGGCAAGTTAATCGCCGAAAACAAGGACAAGGGGCCGCATAGCGATGACGAGGAAGAACCCCGGCAGCCACACACCAGAGGACAGAAGAGGTTTCCCCCGCAAGTACGGACGGTGAACATGATATACGCAACCCACATCCCCAAGAGGGAGCGGAAGCGTGCGCTCAGGGACGTATATGCGCTGGAGCCAGTCGCCCCGAAGTTCAACCCTTGGTCCTCCTGTCCGATCACCTTCGATCGCAGGGACCACCCCACTAGTATCCGTCACGGCGGATTCGCCGCACTGGTCCTAGACCCAATCATCGATGGATTTCACCTCACTCGAGTCCTCATGGACGGTGGCAGCAGCCTGAACCTGCTTTATCAGGACATAGTGCGCAAAATGGGTATAGACCCCTCAAGGATCAAACCCACAAAGACGACCTTTATAGCCGTCATTCCAGGCGTAGAGGCCCACTGCACAGGCTCAATTACACTGGAAGTGATCTTCGGATCCCCGGATAACTTCCGAAGCGAAGAGTTAATCTTCAATATAGTCCCGTTCCGCAGTGGTTATCATGCGCTGCTCGGATGAACCACATTCGCTAGATTCAATGCGGTACCACATTATGCATACCTCAAGCTCAAGATGCCAGGACCTCGCGGGGTTATTACAGTCAATGGAAACACAGAGCGCTCTCTCCGAACAGAGGAGCACACCGTGGCCCTCGCAGCAGAAGCACAAAGCAGCCTCTCAAGGCAATCAACCAGTTCGGCATTTCAAAGCCCGGACACCTTCAAGCGCGCTCAGCGCAGTTGGCGAACAGACCGCCTGGCATGATCTGAGCTCGCGTAGCAATACGGCGGCCACCCCAATCCCAGCCCAACGGCGTTGTTCGTGCCACGCGTACATAATTACGCATTAAAAATACCATGGGCACAGATGGGGAGGGGGAGGCACAACTACGGCACGCTCCAAAATGCGGCCTAAACCGCACCAGGGGCTTCCCGTTTGGTTATTTTTCTTTTTCTTTCAGGACTTCAATCTCTGGAAACACTGTCCGGCAGCTCTATTGCCGAACCCATGATACAGCAACCAAGGAGGCCGACAACTACGGAATTCCCAGGTGGATTATAGATTTCATATAATTCCTCAGCTCACCCTGGGAAGGGACATAGTCCTACTCTTTTGCTCATTACACTATCTGTATCACTCTGCTTTAATGCAATTTTTTAATATACAATGCATGACATTACGACTATTATCGCATTTTTGTTATATGTATACATATCTATGTGTTCATTAATGACGCCCAGCAACCGTACACTCTGGTACGGCCAATACACCAGGGGCTTACGTACCCTCAATATGGTGTGAAAAGTCCGAACACTTTCACAAGTGCGGCACCCCGAACTTATAGCAATATATGCATCAGCTCCGAATCATGTCTTTGGTCAAATGTTGGGTTTGCCTGGCTCCTATGTTTTGGTACCTTACGTTCCGATCCATCGGCTAAGGTAGCGCTAGGAGAACTACTGCGATTGTGCCCCGGTTCTGCCGGGCCGAGCACCTCAATAGAGAAAGCTAAAACTGACTGTCATGATAAGGTGAGAGACTGGTCGCTGCTCAGTGAGGTTTTTCGAGTCCCTAAAGACTTATGCTGCTTAGGGCGAAGGGCCGGCTCTGTCCGGCCTACAGGCGTGTATCGCGCCCCGAATTCGGCCTTTCGAATACCAGGGGCTTCGCTGAAATTTAAAATTATAGAATTCTATGGCTAAGTGAGAGTGATAAAGAATTATTAGTCTGGTTGCCTTGTTCGTTGTGTTGAGCACCTCCCTCGAAGGACCCAAACATGGGACCAAGAGTGCTCAGGTTTATCCCGAACACCCCAGCACTCGTGGTATGGGGGCAGAAGCCGAGGACTAGCCATCTCTCAGATTGGATAAACAGCCAAACAGAAGGTAATATTTTAAATTCACACAAGCGTTGCATAGCGCATATCAAACAAGTTTTCATCACACAGGATACAAAACGAGCAAGTCTCATTCAAATATTACATTTTGTGAACACTCATCCGCGATAAGACGGGCGCCCGGCAGAACACCCTCATAGTACATCTCGGGGCAGCGGTGCTCCTTGCCCTCCGGCGGCCCCTCCTTGATAAGCTTCACGGCGTCCAGCTTGACCCACTGCGTTTTCACATGGGCGAAGGCCCGGCGTGCACCTTCAATGCAGACGGATCGCTTGACAACCTCCAGCCATGGGCAGGCATCCACAAGCCGCCTCACCAGGCCGAAGAAGCTGTTCGGAAGGGCATCGCCAGGCCACAACCAGACTATGAATCCCTTCATGGCCTGATCGGCCGCCTTATGTAGCTCGGCCATCTGCTTCAGCTGGTCGCTCAATGGCACCGGCTGTTCGGCCTCAGCATACTAAGACCAGAACAGCTTCTCCGTCGAGCTCCTGTCCCCGGCCCATTAGAATTGTGCGGCATCAGACACACTGCGGGGCTAATCTGCGAATGCTCCTGAAGAGCTCCGGATTCGGGTAAGTAATCAGTAATTTACCGTTGCATGTTTGCTTTGCATATAGAAAGCCTTACCCGCCGCTATCTTCTTCATCGCGTCGATCTCTGGAAGGGCCTTTTGGGCCTCGGCCTTGGCACTCTTCGCGCTCTCACGGGCCGCGGCAAGCTCAGACTCTCTCGTCTTCAAGTCAAGCTCCAACACCTCATGCTTTGTCACGAGAGCCTGGAGCTCTTGCTGCACCTTGCCTCGTGCCTCTCTCGCTCGGTGCGCTCCTGGGCCGCCTTCTCTTCGGCCTGGGACAGCACTTGCTTCAGGGTCGCCACCTCAGTCGTGGCCCCTGGCAAACATACAATAATCCTGTCATTTAGCAATCACGTCCTTTTTCTCATCTATAGACGGGGTATTACTTACCCTTGTTCTCCTCGAGCTGCCTCTTAGCAAGGCCGAGCTCCTTCTGGGACCCCTCGAGGGCCTCCTTCAGTACGGTGACCTCCACCGTTAGTGCGGCGGACGCCAGCAGTGAAGCCTGCATATGCATATTGACATACTTATATTAGACTCCTGCGATATTATTTGATCCTCTCTTCGGCTTTTCTCTGTGAACACCGAACATAGCATCAGGGGCTACTGCCTATGCGGTAATATTTCTACTAGATTTTAAAGCACTTACCTCGAAGCCTGTTAGAAGGCTAGTAAAGGCTTCAGTCAATCCGCTCTTGGCGGACTGAACCTTCTGGATCACCGCACTCATGATAGTGCGGTGCTCCTCCTCGATGGAAGCGCTGCGAAGCGCTTCCAACATAGTGTCCGGCACCTCTGGATGGACAGAGGTCACCGGCACAGGCGTCTCACCCTCCTTAGAAGGGGACCACCTACTCGAGCTTGGATCCGTTGGAGGGTCCGGCGCGGTGTTCGGCTGAGGGCCAAACTCGGAGCTCTCGGGGACCCCGTCCCCTCAGCTCCCGGAGTCCGGAAGGTCGCCTTGAGGCGCCTCCGGGACTGTCCCCCCCTCGATCCGGTGCCTCTTGAGATAGCACCTCGGCGTCATCGGTCAGATGAGGGGAGGTGGCGGTCGGAACTGGATCGCTATCCATGTCCGACGAGCCTGGGGAGCCGTCCGAGGATACCTCGATATTGGCTCAGGGCGGCCTGTACAATTGAGTTCGGCGTTAGGGAAAGCAATGCGACAAAGGAATCCTAAGGGTTATTTTTGGTATCCGAACACTTACGATCTCCCCTGAGGCTTGCCCCTGGGCAACCACTCGTCTTCACTTTCGTCGGCGGCGAGCGTCCTTCCCTTCTTGGACCCTTCGGCCTCCCTAGTAGGGCCAGCCTTCCTTTTCTTGTCTCCCCCAGTCGGTGGGGGAGCCTCTTCTTCCTCTTCCTCGTCTTCGGGGGAAGAGTGCGCTGCAGAGTCATCGGACGGTGAGTCCGACGACGCCTGGCGTTGGGAACTCTTTCGAGCTCCCTTGGCCTTCTTGGTCTTCTCCGGCAACTTATAAGGGGCCGGAGTCAGCATCTTCGTCAAAAGGGCGTCTGCGGGGCCTTCGGGGAAGGGAGCCGGACAGTCGATCTGTCCGGCCATCTTCTGCCAGTCCTGTCAAAATTACGGGAGTTTAGATCCCGCATAGAGCCAATCTATATATATATAAGAAATATCCTGTAAAAGGTAAAACAACTTACCGCACTGGCGTGGCGGTTCGCGCTGAATCTGTGATCCTCAGTAATGGGGGGAGGGACCGCGGCGCCCTTGAACAGCACCCTCCAGGCATCTTCGTGAGTCGTGTCAAAGAGCCTGTTCAGAGTTCGGTGCTACGCCGGATTGAACTCCCACAAGGTAAACTCCCGTTGTTGGCATGGGAGTATCCGTCGAACGAGCATAACCTGGACTATGTTGACAAGCTTGAGCTTCTTATCCACCATGTTCTGAATACATGACTGAAGTCCGGTCAGCTCTTTTGAATTACCCTAGGACAGACCCTTCTCTTTCCAGGAGATGAGCCGCATGGGGATGCCAAATCGGAACTCGGGGGCCGCTACCCATGCGGGGTTGCACGACTCGGTGATATAGAACCACCCTGATTGCCACCCCTTTATGGTGTCCACGAAGGTGCCCTCGAGCCATGTGATGTTGGGCATCTTGCCCACCATGGCGCCTCCGCACTCCGCCTGGCGGCCGCTCACAACCTTCGGCTTGACATTGAAGGTCTTCAGCCATAAGCCGAAGTGGGGCTTGATGCGGAGGAAGGCCTCGCACACGACGATGAACGCCGAGATGTTGAGGATGAAGTTCGGGACCAGATCGTGGAAATCCAGGCCGTAATAAAACATGAGCCCCGGACAAAGGGATGGAGAGGGAATCCTAGTCCGTAGAGGAAATGGGTGAGGGATACCACCCTTTAATGAGGCTCTGGGGTGGGGATGAGCTGTCCCTCATCTGGGAGCCGGTGCGCGATATCCTCGTGCAGGTATCTGGCTCTCCTCAGTTTTTTGACTTCTCCCTCCGTGACGGAGGAAACCATCCACTTGCCTCCTGCTCCGGACATGGTTGGAGAAGGTTGAGATGGAAGTGAGGACTTGGGCGCTAGAGCTCGAGTATGCAGGAGCGGATGAGCGGAGGAGGAAGAAGGCGTGGATAGAAAGGTGAATCCTTATCCCTTTATATGGGCGGACAAAATTAAACGTCCCCATTTGCCTAGTAAAACTCGCTTATCCCCCAAGCGCCACAATTGATGGCGCGGTTGGGTTACCCACGTCTGTATTGATGAGAATCCCGTAATAAGGGGACACGATCTCTACTTTGACAAGACGTGTCGAAAAACTGCCTCGCGTTATGTGCGGGGCTCGCTAAAAGAAACGGTTCGAATAGTCACCGGGCCATGACATGACGGCATGTTGCCAAAACAAGCTAGCAGATTATATCTGCGAAAACGTTATTCTGTCTGCGGTGGAATGTGGAATTTGTTTTGCAGGGTCGGACACTATCCTCGTATTCAACTTCTTCTATAATGTATTCGGAGAAGGAACCCGCCTTGCAATGCCGAAGAGAACTACGCACCGGATTTGTCGTCATTGAAGCCTGGTTCAGGGGCTACTGAGGGAGTCCTAGATTAGGGGGTCTCCAGACAGCCGGACTATCTCCATTGGCCAGACTGTTAGACTATGAAGATACAAGATTGAAGACTTCGTCTCGTGTCCAGATGGGACTCTACTTGGCGTGGAAGGCAAGCTAGGCAATACGTATATGGATATCTCCTCCTTTGTAACCGACCTTGTGTAACCCTAACCCTCTTCGGTGTCTATATAAACCGAAGGGCTTTAGTCCGTAGGACAACAATCACAACATACAATCATACCGTAGGCTAGCTTCTAGGGTTTAGCCTCTCTGAACTCGTGGTAGATCTACTCTTGTAACACCCATATCATCAGTATCAATCAAGCATGACGTAGGGTTTTACCTCCATCAAGAGGGCCCGAACCTAGGTAAAACTTCGTGTCCCTTGCCTCCTGTTACCATCCGGCCTAGACGCACAGTTCGGGACCCCCTACCCGAGATCCACCGGTTTTGACACCGACAGTCACAGAACCCCACCTTGATCAATAAAGCTTTCATCTTATATTCGCAATATCCAGATTGCAATCTCAGTTTCTTGCTTGTTCTTCGTTTGCTCGTAGGAAACAGACCCTCGTGGTCAGGTTGATCGTGCTCCGGCATGGTCAATAACCCCTCGGAGTTGGTTTAGCGATTGCTAAGGCGCGACGTCCTCGCATGTTCGTAGTCGGATCGTCAAAGTCGACTTCCTCTAAAACGATAGCCACTCATCTCATCGGAATACGGGACACCTTTGCCTCTATCAAGTGGTATCAGATTTTTAGGTTGCTCGGTGAGATTTTCCAGTTTTCATAGTATAGATCGAGTCTGTTCTTCATACCTACAGTCCACGAAAAAAGCCAACAAAAAAATTAGGGTTAGTTCATCATATCCGAACCAATCTGAGCATTTGCATAGTCTTTTTAGAGTTTTGCTTTGTTGAATTTGCGGTTGCATCGTCGTGTCGAGTTGCTGGTCTTAGCGTCTAGTCCCTTAGAGTTTTGAGTTCTATTCACAGGTTGTCACGCCGCCGCCGCACCATCGTCATCATCATTGCCTTATACCACCACCCCACCATATACATCGCTGCTGCCATATACAACCACCAATCCGAGTCCACATATACCATCACCATATACAATCACCAATCCGAGTCCACATATACCATCGCCATATACAACAACCAGTCCGAGTTCCACCAGATTCATCGCCGCCACCAGTCCGAGTTCCACCAGATTCATCTCCGCTACCAGTCCGAGTCCAGTATTTGTTGCTTTGTTTTCGAGTTCCAGATCACGCGATACTTCGAGTCGTGACAGAGTAGGACTCCTGAGATTCCGTGCTACCCGCAGAAGAAAAATAGTTCCAAAAAAACAAAGTCTGGAAAATTCTGGCTAGGCAGTTTTTAGACCATTTGTATACTTTCTTGAAAAAAAATTGTTGCGGAGCAAAAAAAAGAGGAAAAAGTGCAAAAAAAAGTGAAAAAAAGAACAAAAATTCAGAGAGTGCTTCTCCCTTGTTTACGTGCTGCGCCGTGATTTTGTTCGTGTTCTAGGCTCGCGTCTCTAGTACGGTCTAGCCTAGGACCAGCACAGTACCGTCGTTGAGCATTTATTCAACTTTGCATCTCTGAATTGATTATTGCTGACCTTTTTGCTACCATATTATAAGCTTTCCCATCTTCACATACATCTACGTCGTGCGATTGACTCTCCCTGGTGATCGCTTTATCCAAGCTTTGAGAGTTTTGACTACGACGGTTGCCGATCACCGCCTGCTGCTGGGTAAGAACTAGTAAGAATTTGAAATTTGCTTGACGGATTTGTGACATCCACCACCACCTCTTGTTAGTAGTCTGTAGGATCATATTCTTGTGTGTTTCTATTGCTGCTAACCATGGCAGGATCACAAGCCGACGAGACTGACTGGGAGAACATGACGAATAAGGAGTTGCATGATAAATTTCAGCAAATGATGAGTGGACAGGTGCAAGATGTGCTAAACAGATTTGAAGAGGCCATGGAGAAGATATATGGCATGGAGAAGACGTTCAAAACAAAGCTCGATAAAAAGTTTAATGAATTGCTCGCACGTCTTCCACCACCCCCACCGGCTTCCCCTAACGCACCTCTACAACAACAACAACAACAACAACAACAATGTCGCTTTCCAAATCAAGTGGGACGAGCACATCGCGTTCCCATTGACCCTGGGCAAAATTCTGGTGCCGCTGTTGATGCTTCTGCCGCTCCTGCTGCTACTGCAGAGGTGGAGGACCATTACGAGGATGAGGTTGACCAAAATCAGAACTACGTGCAACCACCAGCACCACCACCACCAGGTCGTCCTCATGCATATCATCGCAACGGTAGGGCTGCACCACCACCTGAGGTACATGACCATCTTCCTAAACAAAAATTGAATATTTCACCATTTGAGGGTAGATATGTTCCTGATATATATCTTACTTGGGAGTTAGAAACTGAACAACGATTTACATGTTTACAATATCCTGAGGAGAGACGTGTTCCTACTGCTGTTTGTGCTTTCACTAGGTTTGCATGTGTTTGGTGGTCTGAACATTGTAGATTATATCCTATTCCAACTACTTGGGCTGCTTTGAAAACTGCTATGCGTACTCGTTGGGTTCCACCATATTATCAAAGTGAATTACTTCAAAAATTGCAGCGTTTACGTGCAACCACCAGCACCTCCACCACCAGGTCACCCTCATGCATATCATCGCAACGGTAGGGCTGCACCACCACCTGAGGTACATGACCATCTTCCTAAACTAAAATTGAATATTTCACCATTTGAGGGTAGATATGTTCCTGATATATATCTTACTTGGGAGTTAGAAACTGAACAACAATTTACATGTTTACAATATCCTGAGGAGAGACGTGTTCCTGCTACTGTTTGTGCTTTCACTAGCTTTGCATGTGTTTGGTGGTCTGAACATTGTAGATTATATCCTATTCCAACTACTTGGGTTTCTTTGAAAACTGCTATGCGTACTCGTTGGGTTCCACCATATTATCAACGTGAATTACTTCAAAAATTGCAGCGTTTAAGACAATGAAAAAAATTCTATAGAAGAATATTATCAGGAATTACAAACTGGCATGATTAGATGTGGTATTGTTGAGGAGAATGAAGCTATGCTTGCATGTTTTATGGGTGGATTAAATAGAGAGATTCAGACCATTCTAGAGTATAAGGAGTATACTAATATCACTCGTTTATTCCATCTTGCTTGTAAAGCTGAACATGAAGTGCAGGATCGACATGCATTGGAGCGAACTAACTTTTCTACAGGTCGATCTTCATCATGGACACCACGTGCATCCTCTACTTCCACTCCACCAGCACCTCCATCAGGTGCCACCTCCAGCCGTGATACAAGAAAGCAGGCACAACAACCACTATCTGCCAAGAGCACACCTGCCGGACCTACGAAGAGCTCTTCTTCGTCCATGGCATCAACAGGGCACACAAGTGATATTATTTGTAGTCGTTGTAAGGGAAGAGGACATTTTGCGAGAGAATGCCAATCTCAGCGTGTGATGATTGCTACTGAGGATGGTGGGTATGAGTCCGCTAGTGACTATGATGAGGAGACTTTGGCTCTTATTACACGTGAAGAACACGGTGGAGATGATTCTGATCATGAGACGCAATACATGGCTCCTGAAGATGCTGACAGGTATGAATGTTTAGTTGCTCAACGTGTTTTGAGTGTGCAGGTCACACAAGCTGAGAAAAATCAGAGGCATAATTTGTTCCATATAAAGGGAGTTGTGAAGGAACGTTTTGTTCGTGTCATCATAGATGGAGGGAGCTGCAATAACTTTGCTAGCATGGAGATGGTGGAGAAGCTATCTCTCACCACAAGACCACATCCACATCCTTACTACATCCAATGGTTCAACAACAGCGGCAAGGTTAAGGTAACACGTACTGTTCGTGTGCATTTTAGTATCTCTACATATGCTGATTATGTTGATTGTGATGTGGTACCTATGCAAGCATGTTCCTTATTACTTGGTAGACCATGGCAATTTGATAAAAATTCTGTACACCATGGTAGAAACAATCAGTATACTCTTGTTCATAAGGATAAAAATATTACTTTGCTTCCTATGACTCCTGATTCCATTTTGAAAGATGATATTAATAGAGCTAATAAAGCAAAAAAGGAGAAAAATAAAAGTGAAAATCAGATTGTGGCAAAAGAATTTGAGCAACAAATGCAGCCTAATAATAAACCATCTAGTGTTGCTTCTGAAATTAAATTGAAAAGTGCATGTTTAATTGCCACCAAATCTGATATTGATGATTTAGATTTTAGCAAATCTGTTTGCTATGCTTTTGTGTGCAAAGAGGCATTATTTTCATTCGAAGACGTGCCTTCCTCTTTTCCTCCTGCTATCACTAACATTTTGCAGGAGTTCGTTGACGTCTTTCCACAAGACGTGCCACCGGGATTACCACCTATTCGAGGGATTGAGTATCAAATTGACTTAATTCCTTGTGCAACATTACCCAACCGTGCACCATACCATACCAATCCAGAGGAGACGAAGGAGATTATGCGTCAAGTACAAGAACTGCTCGACAAAGGTTATATACGCGAATCCCTTAGTCCTTGTGTTGTTCCTATCATTTTACTGCCGAAAAAGGATGGTACGTCATGTATGTGCGTTGATTGTAGAGGCATTAATAATATTACTATTCCTTATCATCATCCTATTCCTAGGCTAGATGATATGCTTGATGAATTGAGTGGCTCTACAATATTCTCCAAAGTTGATTTGCATAGTGGATACCATCAAATTCGTATGAAATTGGGAGATGAATGGAAAAAAACATTTAAAACTAAGTTTGGATTATATGAGCGGTTAGTCATGCCTTTTGGGTTAACTAATGCACCTAGTACTTTCATGAGGTTAATGAACGAAGTTTTACGTGCTTTCATCGGACGATTTGTGGTAGTTTACTTTGATGACATATTGATTTATAGCAAATCTTTGGAGGAACATTTGGAACATTTACGTGTTGTTTTTATTGCTCGACGTGATGCACGTTTGTTTGGTAACCTTGGAAAGTGCACCTTTTGCACCAACCGAGTATATTTTCTTGGCTATGTTGTTACTCCACAGGGAATTGAAGTTGATAAAGCCAAGATTGAAGCTATTGAGAGTTGGCCGCAACCCAAAACGGTCACACAAGTGAGGACTTTCCTTAGCCTCGCTGGTTTCTATAGGCGTTTTGTGAGAGATTTTAGCACCATTGCTGCACCTCTCAACGAGCTTACAAAGAAGGATGTGCCTTTTGTTTGGGGTACCGTACAGGAAGAAGCCTTCACGGTATTGAAAGATAAGTTGACACATGCTCCTTTACTCCAACTTCTTGATTTTAATAAGACTTTTGAGCTTGAATGTGATGCTAGTGGAATTGGATTAGGAGGTGTGTTATTACAATATGGCAAACCTATTGCATACTTTTCTGAAAAATTGAGTGGGCCTAGTCTGAACTATTCTACTTATGACAAAGAATTATATGCTCTTGTTTGGACCTTAGAGACATGGCAACATTATTTATGGCCCAAGGAATTTGTTATACATTCTGATCATGAATCTTTGAAACACATTAAAAGTCAAGCAAAACTGAACCGTAGACATGCTAAATGGGTTGAATTCATTGAGACTTTTCCTTATGTCATTAAACACAAGAAGGGTAAAGAAAATGTTATTGCTAATGCATTGTCTCGTCGTTATACTATGCTTTCACAACTTGACTTTAAAATATTTGGTTTGGAGACCATCAAAGATCAATATGTGCATGATGCTGAATTTAAAGATGTATTGCAGAATTGTAAGGAAGGGAGAACTTGGAACAAGTTCGTTCTTAACAATGGATTTGTGTTTCGTGCTAACAAGCTATGCATTCCAGCTAGCTCTGTTCGTGTTTTGTTGTTGCAGGAGGCGCATGGAGGAGGATTAATGGGACACTTTGGCGTCATGAAGATGGAGGATATACTTGCTACACATTTCTTTTGGCCAAAGATGAGACGGGATGTTGACCGTTTTGTTGCTCGCTGCACTACATGTCAAAATGCTAAGTCACGACTCAATCCTCATGGTTTATATATGCCTTTGCCTGTACCTAGTGTTCCTTGGGAGGATATATCTATGGACTATGTTTTAGGTTTACCTCAAACAAAGAAGGGGAGGGATAGCATATTTGTTGTCGTGGATAGGTTCTCGAAAATGGCACACTTTATACCATGTCATAAAAGCGATGATGCTGTTAATGTTGCTGATTTGTTCTTTCGTGAAATTATTCGCTTGCATGGTGTGCCAAATACTATTGTTTCAGATCGTGATATTAAATTTCTTAGCCACTTTTGGAGATGTTTATGGGCTAAGTTGGGGACTAAACTACTTTTTAGTACTACTTGTCACCCCAAACTGATGGACAAACTGAAGTAGTCAATAGAACATTGTCTACTATGCTTAGGGCTGTTTTGAAGAATAACAAGAAAATGTGGGAAGAATGCTTGCCTCATATTGAATTTGCTTATAATCGTTCATTGCATTCTACTACTAAGATGTGCCCTTTTGAAATTGTGTATGGTTTCCTACCTCGTGCACCTATTGATTTGTTGCCTCTTCCATCTTCGGAGAAGGTTAATTTTGATGCTAAAGAACGTGCTGAATTGATTTTAAAAATGCATGAGTTAACTAAGGAAAACATTGAGCGTATGAATGCTAAATATAAACTTGCTGGAGATAAGGGTAGAAAACATGTTGTGTTTGCACCTGAAGATCTTGTTTGGTTACATTTGCGTAAGGATAGATTTCCTAATTTGCGCTAATCAAAGCTAATGCCACACGATGATGGTCCTTTTAAGGTGTTAGAGAAAATAAATGATAATGCATATAAACTTGAGCTGCCTGCAGATTTTGGGGTTAGTCCCACTTCTAACATTGCAGATTTGAAGCCTTATTTGGGTGAGGACGATGAACTTTCGTCGAGGACGACTTCATTTCAAGAAGGAGAGGATGATGAGGACAACAATACCATCGTTACACCCATAGCCCCTGCTGCTATACATACTGGACCAATTACTAGAGCTCACGCACGCCAATTGAATTACAAGGTACTTTCGTTTCTTGGTAACAATTCTAATGTTCATGAGAATATGATGCTGCCTAAATTGGATACATTTTTCTTGCTTACAGATGAAGGGCCTAGCTTGGACAAGAAAGATGAACCTTGGAACAAGTTCAAGCGTGGAGATGATGGCATGCGCAAGGGGATCCATAAAGGTGTTACAAGTGATGATTTCAGGACTTTGAAGCCACCATAAGGAGTGCATGAAGCCTTGGACGAAATATACAAGATGCCACTTTTTCATAAATTTCGTCCAGAGGCTATTTTAGGTGCTGCGTCACCTTATTACTGGGCCAGGCCCATGTATTTTCGAAATACTTAAGTATAGGCTGTTTTTAGAGTCCGTATGTGTGGGGAAACAAGAGTTAGGGTTGGTTTCGGACCCCTCCTCCAAGGGCCACGAAATTCCCCCGTCTTCCTCCATATATACATCCCTTAGGGCGTCGTTTAGACTTTGGGTTTTGTTTAGATTAAAAGTTCACCATAGCTGCAACTTCGCGTACTTCGTTTGTGTCCAACGACCAGACCAAGACGTCACAGAACCCCACCTTGATCAATAAAGCTTTCATCTTATATTCGCAATATCCAGATTGCAATCTCAGTTTCTTGCTTGTTCTTCATTTGCTCGCAGGAAATAGGCCCTCGTGGTCAGGTTGATCGTGCTCCGGCATGGTCAATAACCCCTCGGAGATGGTTTAGCGATTGCTAAGGCGCGACGTCCTCGCACGTTCGTAGTCGGATCGTCAAAGTCGACTTCCTCTAAAACGATAGCCACCATATCATCGAAAGACGGGACACCTTTGCCTCTATCAAATAATAAAGTAGACCTACATATATATATGCATAGTATATCAAAAGGAAGGCTTGAGGGTTTATTTTTGCAGAAAGCTGATTTTGTCCTCACAACTACCTAATGTCATATTTTAATTTAGTTCTTTTATCACTACAATTATATACACAAGGTTGAGTTGGCAAAATCAACTCCAACCTACCCTTTATTAAGTTGCCCACAAATATTATTAAGTGTCACATCTGTCAAGATCATCCAACAACTGTAATGGCATAGTGGCTCAAATTTGCCCATAACCAGGGGTATGACTAATGATGATTAGTTTTAATACTCTACAGAGTTTAGTACGCTTTACCCACTGGACCCAATCCGAAGATTGAGACGAAGTCTTTTGGAAGAGGTTCCCTTATGCACCCGACGGCCAGATGCCACCTACATATGCTACATCTGTCGACACTGTCTGGGCAAGGGTCCCAACAACTAATCAACTAAGCCAAAGCCCATATAGCCAGTGGCCGCACATGGAAGCTACTAGTCACCAAGTCTGTCTGATCTTTTTGAACCTGGGCGGCTTTCCACTTAGGGTGAACTCTCATGAGCGCATGGCCTTAGAAAAGGTGCAAGAACCCATGATGCCTTCCCTCAACACCAAGCAATACCACTTCCTCCCAGAGGTGAGTTAAATCCTGAGTTACTACTCAATTTGTTAAATATATAATCCTCACATAAGCTCAATGAATACTTGAACCACCCCCGTCTACAAAGCATAGCAAAACTACAACTACCATGATCTGCAATGACGGGAGATAACTCAACAATATAGCAAAATAATACAATAATCCTATACATGCATATATTCATAGTGTTATATAACTACATGCATAGAAAACAATAGGTAAAGGATGATCAACATATAACTTGCCTTGGTTCTGGTTCAGAAAGTCACACTCCTGACAATAGTTCGCGTCACACTCCAGACAATCTACACGTTGCACAATATAACAAATCAATCAGCGAAACTCAAATAAAGCCAAAATAAAGCCAACAACAAGAAAATCATTTTAAAACTCAAAAAGAGCAGCAACAACTTGCACAGATCATCAACATAGCACTACGATCACAATGCAAAAAGAATCACTCGATTCCGATACACGGTTTAAAAGATACGACCTCTGGAAGATTTGATTCGAATTCATATGAATTCAAATTTGAATTGTGCAAACATGTGCAAAATTGGTACTGAGCTAAAGAGCTGATTTTTGTGAGTGCATAGGAAAAAGAATCACCTAAATTGGATATATATGCTATAAGATATAACTAGTTGAAGTTTTAGCTGAAATCTGAAAAAAAAAAGAAAACAGAAAACAAGAGAAACCCCCTGGTCCTGTAGCAACTCATGTGCGTGCCTTGTAGCGACTTGCCACGTGTGAGCAGCCTATTGGCTGGGCGCGTGAGCTCCCCAGAACAGGGGAAAACGGCGGCGGTGGTCGGGCGTGGCGGCGGCGGCTCTCCGGTGGGTCTACGGCGAAGGTGAAGTGGCGGATGGATGCGGCTTCGAGCGGCGTAGGTGGTGGTGGTGTTGGACGGTGGCGAGGCGCACTGTACCGGCGGCGGTGTAGGCGTGAACGCAGTGTGTTGCGGAGGCAGCGGACGAGCTTGTTTTCCTCGGGATGATGCGATTCCGGCCACAAAAACTTGTCAAACGAGTGCGTCGTTGATAGGGGGTTCGTAGGGTGCAAGCAGCATGGCTCCACGGGCTCTTACGGCAACGAAAACCTCCGACGATGGTGGCGGCGGGTCGAGCTCCGCGGCAAGATCCAAACGGCGCGGGCGCGTGCGTGCGGCAGAAATAGAGGCCAGGAAGTGGCTGCGGGGTCTCCCCTAGGGCCTTGCCTCGCGCACGATGTCCCTGGTGGACACGGGATGGACGAGGAGCGCGAGGTCGATCCGGCTCGGCCTCGGCTAGGCGCGCTGTGCGCTCCAGTCTGGTTGGAGCTAGGAGAAAATAGACGTGGGACTCATGGTCTGTGAGAGAGGGGATAGCGGGTCGGGTGCGGTGTACCGCTTCGGCAGCTGGAGGCGCAGGAAACTGGGCCGCGGGCAGTGCGGGGTTTGGTGGGCCACGTGGCTGTAGTGCTGCGGCGCTGCGGTTTTTTTTTTAAACACAAACCCCAGCAGCAAAAACAAAAGAAAATAAAATACACAATATAAAATCTAAATAAAATACCCAGACACACAGTAAAAATAGCCCTACATCTATAAAATACAGCAACACTAGTTCCAACAATAATGCAATTTTGAAAAATTATTTTATGCAATAGGCCACGCATAACAGCAACAAAACAATCAAATAAAATATTTTTAAGATTGCAAAAATTACCAGAACATATCAGATGAACTAGAAATAATATTCTGCACATTATGGACATTTTTAAACAGGGGAGAAGTCATGTTATCTCCACTCCAATAAATTGCCTTTTGTTGCATAATGATTTGAATATTACAGAAAAGCAAATAATGCAATAAAAATATGATATGCATATGAACAATCTATTAACATCCTAATTTAGGAAAATTGGGATGTTACAAACCTACCCCCCTATGAATCTCACTCTCGAGATTTGGGCTGGCTAGGAAGTAGGTGTGGGTGATCCTGCCTGAGATCTTCCGCTCGATCCCAGGTAGCTTCCTGCTCTCTATGATGATCCCACTGAACCTTGCATAACTTAATTGTCTTGGTGCGAGTAACTCCCTCTACCGTCTCCAGAATCTTAATAGGCTTCTCCTCATATGTCAAATCACTCTCCAACTGAATTGCCTCATGTGGCACTGTGTCCCTCAATGGAACATCCATCATCTCTACATGGCACTTCTTCAACTGGGATACATGAAACACATCGTGAACTCCTGACAAGGATTCTGCCAACTCCAGCTGATAAGCTACCTCTCCTCTACGCTCCAAGATCTTTTAAGGCCCAACAGAATGTGGTGCTAACTTACCCTTAATTCCAAACCTCTTAATTCCATGGAGTGGTGAAACTCTAAGATATACACGGTCTCCTACCTCATATGTCACCTCCTTACGTTTTGCATCTGCATAACTCTTCTACCTTGATTGTGCTATCTTCAGTCTATCACGAATCAACTTGACCTTCTCCTCAGCATCTCTGATCAAGTCTGGTCCAAAAAATTGACGCTCTCCAACCTCATCCCACATCAATCGTGTCCTGCACTTTCTACCAAACAATACCTCAAATGGTGCCGTCTTCAGACTAGCTTGATAACTGTTATTATATGAGAACTCTGCATAAGGTAAATTATCATCCCAACTAGAGCCATAGTCCAAAGCACAAGCTCTCAACATATCCTCCAAAATCTGGTTTACCCTCTCTGTCTGTCCATCTGTCTGTGGATGGAAAGTTGTACTGAACTCCAGCCTGGTGCCCAAGGATTCATGGAGCTGATGCCAAATTTTAGATGTGAACTGAGTACCTCTATCATACACCACCTTCCTTGGAACTCCATGCAGACAAACGATTTTAGACATATAAATCTTTGCTAGCTGAGCACTGGTATAAGTAGTCTTTACCGGGATGAAGTGAGAAACTTTAGTCAAATGGTCAACAACCACCCAAATAGAATCATAACCTGACCGAGTCCTGGGTAGACCTGTAATGAAATCCATACCAATCTCATCCCACTTGCATTCAGGTATAGTCAATGGTTGTAACAAACCTGCTGGTCGCTGATGTTCTGCTTTAACTCTCTGGCACACATCACATGTTGCAATATATCCAGCAATTTCCCTCACATGCGCCTCCTAAAGAATCAACTTCCTGATATCTGCATCCTGAGGTACACAAATACGCTTCTCAAACCATATGGCTCCATGTTCATCCTCATGGAAACCTTCTACCTTACCTTTAACCATATTCTCTTTTATCTCAACAATCTCCTTATCACCCTTTCGAGCTTCTCTGATCCTGCCAAGCAAAGTAGGATTTACCTCCATTGTTGCTAAATATCCCTTAGGAACCATCTCCAACCTGAGCTTCCTGAACTGTTCACATAACTCCGGTGGCATATCATCAACATTAATTGCATTAGCATGGCTCCTACGACTCAACGCATCAGCAACAACATTGGCCTTACCAGGATCATACTGCACATTCAAATCCTAATCCTTAATAAGCTCCAACCATCTCCTCTGCCTGAGGATCAAATCATTCCGAGTAAAAATATACTTCAAGCTCTTATGATTAGTAAATATATCACAATGATTACCAATAAGATATGGCCTCCAAGTTTTCAATGGATGCACAACTGAGGCTAACTCCAAATCATGTATAGGATAATTAAGCTCATGATTCTTAAGCTGATGTGAAGCATATGAAACAACTTTACCTTCCTGCATCAAAACACTCCTGAGTCCTTGACGAGAAGCATCAAAATATACCTGGAAGTCCTTATGTATATCCGGCAGAGTTAAGACTGGTGCTGTAATCAAACGCTTCTTCAACTCCTAAAAACTGGCTTCATATTCATCAGTACAAAGAAATTTCTTCTCCTTCTTCAACAATTCATTCATAGGCTTTACAATCTTGGAAAAGTTCTCAATAAACCTCCTATAATAACCTGCAAGGCCCAAAAAGCTGCGAATCTTCCCAACTGTCGTGGGTGTCTCCCACTCTGTAACTGCAGCAACCTTAGATGGATCAACTGCAACTCCACTACCTAACACAACATGTCCAAGGAATGCTACCTCGTCTAGCCAAAAATCACATTTTCTGAACTTGGCATACAACTGATGTTCCCTCAACTTCGCCAATACCAAACGTAGATACACCTCACGCTCTTGCTAATCTTGGAGAACACCAATATATCATCAATGAAAACAACCACAAATTTATCCAAGAACTCCATAAACACCTTGTTCATCATATTCATGAAGTATGCAGGGGCGTTAGTCAATCCAAATGACATAACAGTATATTCATACAACCCATACCTCGTAGTAAAAGTAGTCTTGGGAATATCTTGCTCATGAATCTTCAATTGATGATAACCAGAACGAAGATCAATCTTAGAAAACACAGTAGCTCCATCCAACTGGTCAAACAGATCATTTATCATAGGCAAAGTATACTTATTCTTAATGGTTACCTCATTCAGAGAACGATAATCAACACACATGCTCAAGGTCCCATCCTTCTTCTCCACAAACAAAACTGGAGCTCCCCAAGGTGATGAACTTGGGCGAATAAATCCTCGTGCTTGCAATTCTCTTATCTGCTTCTTCAGTTCCTCCAACTCTTGAGGAGGCATTCTATACGGTCTCTTTGCAATGGGTCTAGTGCCTGGTATTAAATCAATAAGAAACTCAATATCTCTATCTGGTCGCATACCTAGCAACTCCTATGGAAACACATCTGGATAATCTCTCAGAACTGTCACCTCTTCCAGGCTACCCCCCTTAAGAGAGTTCACCTGCACCTGATTATGTTTATACTTACATACATATTTGATCCTCTTCCCTCTTGGTGCACTGAGAGTAATAGATCGACTGGCACAATCAATACGACCTTTATATAACTGCAACCAATCCATACCCAAAATAATATCCAGACCTTGTGACTTCAATATAATCAAATCTGTAGGAAACTCATGCTTCCCAATAGACAAAGTCAACTGATGACAACCAACACCTGCTATCATCTCAGCTCCCGGGGAACTTACTCTAATAGGCATACTAAGTGTTTTGGTTGGCAATCCATGTTTATCAACAAATACCCTCGAAACAAATGATATGAAGTGCGTGGCTTCTGATGTGGTCCTGATTTATACCTGTTATTATTGTTGTACTTCCTCTTGTCATTCTCTATGGCCTGTTGCTTTCCCTCCAGCACAATAGCCTTATCAATCAGGTCCTGACAATTCCTAAAAGTGGCCACTATCAACTGAAGGCTCAAGTCATCATTTAGGCCCACCAAGAATTTCTCCTGCCTAGCTGCATCAGTGTTAACATCATTAGGAGCATAACATGCAAGATTATTAAATTCCTCCACATAAGCATTAACTGTGCGACCTCCCTGGCGCAAACTGCTAAACTCCTTTTTTAGACTCATAGCACCAGCAGACACATGTGCAACACGGAAAGCATCCTGAAACTAAGGCCATGTGATAGTAGCAATGGGATAAGTGACCAAGTAATTGCCTCACCAAGCTGCGGCAGGACCCTCCAACAAATGTGAGGCAAACCTCACCCTCTCTGCATCTGTGCATCCAACCGTCTCCAGGTTCCTATTCATTGCACGGAGCCAATCATAAGCTACAATAGGTTCAGGGGAACTGGAGAACCTCTTAGGATTCAACCTCAAGAACCTGGTAAGCATATCCACAGGTGGCGGTGGCGGCGGATTGTTGTTGTTATTGTTCTGGTTCTGGACAAGCAACTGGATCAACTGAGCCTGTCTCTGAAGCAGCTGCTGCATGTATGGCGGTACATCATTGCCATTGTTGTCTCCCCCTGTAGCAGTGCGTCTAGTGTCATTCCTCGGCGACATCTGGTGGGCAACCATAGATGAGTTATAGATATAATAGGGCCAAAAGCTATGTATATATAAATATATTCTACCCATATGCATAATATGATCAAGGCAATAAAACACAACGACGAATAACACCAACAAACAAACAACAAACAACAAAAAATATAATAATATTATATATATAGTTGAATAATTTCGACACTAAGCAATTTAACAAACAACTAACAATCAAGCAAACAATCTAGTATCTTCATACCACGAAAGTGGACATAATCAGATACGCTAACACGATAACGTTGCAATATAAAACAAACATGAATGGTGGTGTCGACACTAGTTCCTACTTAACTGTTCAAGATACTTGAGGGGGTTAACTAATTAAATAGTAAGAAGTATAGCTAGTTTATAAAATAATTTTCACTCCTATGGCTTTTCTAATCCATTTGCTAGGGTCACGCCCTACAGTCAACACACTGCTCTGATACCATCTGTAACGACCAAACCTCGAAGGATTTGAGTCTCTGTGCTTACCGTGCTAGTCCATAGAGCGAACTTGCTAGCACACACAATATAGATGAATACCAGAATAGCAAGTGCATCATTTATTACAACGTATGATCCAGAATATATAAAATAAAACAATATGCATAGCATTTGGCTAGCTATATTCAATCAAACAGTGGAAAGTAGCAGAAAATAACGATGAGTCCCATCATAGCCCACTAGCGATGCTGAGTGCAGACTCGCGACCCTAACGGTACCTTACTCTTCGTCTGAATATCCTGCAACATGAGACGTTGCAGCCATATAGGTGAATACTTTGAATGTATTGGCAAGTTACACACGAGTAATATTAAAGTAGACCTACATGTATATGCATAATATATCAAAAGGAAGGCTTGAGGGTTCATTTTTGCAGAAAGCTGATTTTGTCCTCATAACTACCTAATAGGCATATTTTAATTTAGTTCTTCTATTACTACAATTATATACACAAGGTTGAGTTAGCAAAATCAACTCCAACCTACCCTTTATTAAGTTGCCCATCTGTCAAGATCATCCAACAATTGTAATGGCATAGTGGCTCAAATTTGCCCATAACCCGGGGCACGGCTAATCATGATTAGTTTTAATACTCCACAGAGTTTAATACTCTTTACCCACTGGACCTAATCCGAAGATTGAGACAAAGTCTTTCAGAAGAGGTTCCCTTAACCACCTGGCGGCCACATTCCAGCTACATATGCTACATCTGTCGACACTGTCTGGGCAAGGGTCCCAACAACTGATCAAACTAAGCCAGAGCCCATATAGCTAGTGGCCGCACATGGAAGCTACTAGTCACTAAGTCTGTCTGATCTTTTTGAACCTGGGCGGGTTTCCACTTAGGGTGCACTCTCATGAGTGCATTGCCTTATAAAAGGCGCAAGACCCCATGATGCCTTCCCTCAACACCAAGCAATACCACTTCCGCCCAGAGGTGAGTTAAATCCTGAGTTACTACTCAATTTGTTAAATATATAATCCTCACATAAGCTCAATGAATACTCGAACCACCCCCGTCTACAACGCATAGCAAAACTACAACTACCACGATCTGCAATGACGGGAGATAGCTCAACAATATAGCAGAATAATATAAGAATCTTATACATGCATATATTCATAGTGTGATATAACTACATGCATAGAAAACAATAGGTAAAGGATGATCAATATGTAACTTGCCTTCGTTCTGGTTCAGAAAGTCACACTCCTGACAATAATTTGCGTCGCACTCCAGACAATCTACACGTTGCACAATATAATAAATCAATCACCGAAACTCAAATAAAGATAAAATAAAGCCAACAACAACAAAATCATTTTAAAACTCAAAAATAGCAGCAACAACATGCACAGATCACCAACATAGCACTACGATCACAAGGCAAAAAGAATCACTCGATTCCGATACACGGTTTAAAAGATACGGCCTCCGACAGATTTGATTTGAATTCAAACGAATCCAAATTTAAATTGTGCAAACATGTGCAAAATTGGTACTGAGCTAAAGTGCTGATTTTTGTGAGTGCATAGGAAAAAGAATCACCTAAATTGGATATATATGCTAAAAGATATAGCTAGTTGAAGTTTTAGCTGAAATCTGGAAAAAAAAACAACTGAAACCCCCGGTCCTATAGTGACTCCTGTGCGTGCCCTGTAGCGACTTGCCACATGTCAGCGGCCTATTGTCTGGGCACGTGTGCTCACCAGAACAGGGGAAAATGGCGGCGGTGGTCGGGCATGGCGGCGGCGGCTCTCCGGTGGGTCTACGGCGAAGGTGAAGTGGCGGATGGATGCGGCTTCGAGCGGCGGAGATGGTGGTGGTGTTGGACGGCGGCGAGCCGCACTGTGCCGGCGGCGGTGAAGGCGTGAATGTGGCGGCAGTGGACGAGCCTACTAATTGGGTTTTGCTATTACAAACGGTTATTCAGAAAATATCATGGGCGATGACCTCAGGCAACGCACATAGTTTCTAGGAATAAACCGTGTTGGATCAATGAACAATCACACACGACCTTCTCTTGAAAACTGTTTGCGTTGGGCCACCTTGCGCAAACGTTTACCACATAAAAACTATGTGTGATGGACAGCCTTTGCCACACAGATTCTTCTACGCACCGTGTGTGATGCATTCAATAACGCAAATGATAAAGTTGTTAATATCGTGTGCAATGGCAACGCTATCACAAATGATTTAACGGGGAAAATTATGTGTGATGTACCTGTGAACGGAAACGTTTCCCTTTGAGCGACTGTGTGGGATGTACATACGAACGGAAACGTTTAGCGGGGACTGACTGTGTGGGATGTACTTGCGAACGGAAACAATTTCACCTGTATAATTGTATTTTTAGCTCTATTGTACGTATTACCGTATTTGAGTGCTCGCCAGTCGCACATGACCTCATTTTGCCGAGCGTGTGTGCCAGGAGGTCATATCCCCGACGGTTTCTGGGTCATGTGGGAAGGACCCCCTATCGCCGTCACTCACTAGGCGACGGTTCCAAATGTCGTCGCGGAAAGGGGTTAAAAACCATTTGTATAGCACCGACACGTACCGGTGTCACCATGCCCTGGTAAAAATTTGAGAAGGTTTGGCTTATGTCGTCATGCACGCCCTTCATAAATCAAACCATCACCAAAGAAGTTCCACGCTTTCGAGAGGGAAATCACCAAGACTGAAGGGGAATCCAAATTTTCTTCGTTCTTTGCCCTGGAGTTTTTTTTTCTACGACAAATATACACCCTGCAAATCATCGTGTACAAATTTGGCATTTTTTCGGGCTCATTTACCATATTTAGGGGATTATGTGCATTTTCTAGGCATTTTGATACGGCCAGTCCTAGCTCCAGTCATATTGACGTTGCACTTGTTCAAGAGATTGTTATTGTGCATGAAGAAATAATGCATGCTCCCTGTCATTTGTTTGACATGGACCAGAAGGCGTATACATATGCTGATAGCGCATACACATACAGGCACGTTGACAATGAATTAAGTGGTTCAATACTATATACATCTGACTCGGGTTTTGTTTGGAACTCCTTTAAAATAGGAGATAAGATGGATTAGTTGGAGTTGCTTAGGACGCCGGAGTTCAATCTTGATTTTGTTTGGAAAAGTAAATTTGAAAGAGATCTGTTTTTCTGGAACCAAATACGCATGCATGCAATCCAAAGTATACATGTACGTGATGGAAGAGAATATTTTCGACAAGACTATACGTGTGCTAGTGCCAATGGAGTCAAAATATGCTATTTGTTTTTGTTCCTGCCATGCAAGGAATATCTGGCAAAGGCAAACAGGACATGGGAAGTGTGGAGTTTGCTATGTTTAAAGGATTCTAGGTGGGGGCCACCAGCCTAGGGACTAGACACGTGACACACAAATTATAGAGCCCTAGTGCTTCCTTAGATTAAATTAAGCCGGTTATTATTATGTTTGGCGGTTGTTTCCTTTTGAATCAGAGAATATTAGATAGGTGGGGTGCGGCTAGCTTGTTGGTCACACCAAGAATAGGAGGAGTCAGCTATATATAAAGCATGTCGCTTCAATGTAATTTTTTAGGTTATTTTGAGATGAATTAGACACCGCGTGTGTTTCGGCCGTCGGCAATTATCGAGTTTAGAGAATTCTTGTCAAGATCTCTACTGGCGTGTGAGTTCCTGCGACACGACACGTAGGGGATTACAAACTGAGCCTATACGGTTCGTCCATGTTATTCCTTTGTATTGAGGGGTTGGCGTGTTGTTTCCGTGGAATTTGCGAACATCTTCGTAAACCCGTGACTTGTTCTTACTGTGATGGAGGTTTGTGCCGTGAAAGATCGGGACAACAATGAACCGACCCTCATCACGAGGTTCGCTCCTCATCTACGTGCTATGAAAGATCGGGCCAACAATGAACCGACCCTCGTCACGAGGTTCGCTCCTTTGATGAGGAGCGAACCTCGTGACGAGGGTCGGTTCGTTATTGGCCCGATCTTTCACGGCACAAACCTCCATCGCAGCAAGAACAAGTCATGGGTTTACGAAGATGTTCGCAAATTCCACGGCAACAACACGCCAACCCCTCAATCCAAAGGAATAATGTGTACGAACCGTATAGGCTCAGCTTGTAATCCCCTACGCGTCACGTCGTAGGAACTCACACGCCAGTAGAGATTTTGACAACAATTCTCTAAACTCGATAATGGCCGACGGCCGAAACACACGTGGTGTCTAATTCATCTCAAAATAACCTAAAAAAATTACATTGAAGCGACATGCTTTATACATGGTCGAGTCCTCCTAATCTTGGTGTGACCAACAAGCTAGCCGCACCCCACCTATCTAATCTTCTCTACTTCAAAAGGAAACAACCGCCAAACATAATAATAACCGACTTAATTTAATCTAAGGAAGCACTAGGACTCTATAATTTGTGTGTCACGTGTCTAGTCCCCAGGCTGGTGGCCCCCACCCAGAATCCTTTAAACATAGCAAACTCCACACTTCTCACGTCATGTTTTCCTTTGCCAGATATTCCTTGGATTGCAGGAACAAAAACAAATAGCATATTTTGACTCCATTGGCACTAGCACACGTATAGTCTTGTTGAAAATCTTCTGTTCCATCACGTACATGTATACATTGGATTGCATGCATGCGTATTTGGTTCCAGAAAAACAAATCTCTTTCAAATTTACTTTTCCCAACAAAATCAAGATTGAACTCCGGCGGCCAAAGCAACTCCAACGAATCCATCTTATCTCCTATTTTAAAGGAGTTCCAAACAAAACCCGAGTCAGATGTATATAGTATTGAACCACTTAATTCATTGTCAATGTGTCTGTACGTGTATGCGCTATCAGCATATGCATACGCCTTCTGGTCCATGTCAAACAAATGACAGGGAGCATGCATTATTTCTTCATGCACAATAACAATGTCTTAAACAAGTGCAACATAAATATGACTGGAGCTAGGACTGGCCGTATCACATTTAGCGCATATAAATCCAATCCGGCTACAGCTGCACCGGTGTGATGTGAGGGACGTGGATTGCTATTCGATCGCGGCGCATCCTACGGTGCACACGTGCGATCCGCATGTCCGGGGTTCCAGCCAATCATAACGCAACACACAATAGGCTCAGCGCACACTGTTTCGGGGAGTGACGAAGATGAACCGTGTGCGATAATGAACGAGCAAAATTGTAAGGGAAGCCAAATTTCTGTTGTTTATGGATTCGTTGTTGAACCAGTGTGTTGAGAATTTGAATTGCACGTTTCATATTTCAAAATTTCCAATTAGAATAATAAATTACAGGCAAAAATAAAAATATACAGGTGCTAATAAAATAATGTGCACACTGTTAGAAAGAAAACAGCGTGTGCGATGTAAAAAGAGAATAGACGGTCATGGAACTTTGCAAATGGTTCTGGCAGTAAAAGCGCTTGTGATGGATAGCCCAATGCCACACAGTTTTCTTCATCAAATCATGTGTGATGTAGTTTATAAAAGCAAACAGTAAACCAAGGCAGAGCGTGTGTGATAGTTACACCTTTCACACACGAGCCTATACATAAAACTGTGTGGGATGTACATACAAACGGAAACGTTTTCCCTGGATTGACTGTGTGGGATGTACATAAGAATGGAAATGTATTCGTTGGATTGACTGTGTGTGATATACATATGAAGGAAACGTTTTCCCTAGATTGACTATGTGAGATGTACATAAGAATGGAAACATATTCCTTGGATTAACTGTGTGTGATATACATACGAACGTAAATTTTTTGTGGGATTCACCGTGTAGGATGTACATACGAACGGAAATGATTGGGTTTTGATGCCTCGCCCAATCGCACACGAGCTCATTTTGCCCCAGCCTGCGTCCCAGGAGGACCTATCCCGATGGTTTCTGGGTTGTGCGGGAAGGATGCCCCTATCCCTCACACTCACTTGGCAACGGTTCCAAATGCCGTCGTGGAAAGGGGTTAAAAACTGTTTGTATAGCACTGATGCATACCAGTGTCAAGTGATCTCAAATCCAAATATTCAATCGTGTTACAATTAAATCTCAAAGAGCAAGACTCAATTCATCCCAACAATGATAGAGAGGGAAGAACACCATATGATTCATTTATATTAACAAAGCTCATGGTACATCAAGATCATGCAAACTGAAGATCACGAGAGAGACAGAGAGATCAAACAGATAGCTACTGGTACATACCCTCAGCCTCGTGGGTGAACTACTCCCTCCTCGTCATGGAGTTCGCAAGGATGATGAAGATGGACTCCGGTGATGATGTACCTTCCAGTAGGGTGCTGAAAAAGACCTCCAGATAGGCTCTCTTTGGAACAGAGGCTTCCGACGGCGGAGTCAAAATTCTAGGTTTATTTATGGGGGTTTCTCTATTTATAATTTTTTTAGCGTTGATTTCATGCTAAAAGGAGTTAAAAGGGGCCCATAAGGAAACAACCCCCTTCCTACCCCAGGGCGTGTGGGGTTGCCTTGTCACCACCTCATGGGTCTTTTGGTCCTCCCGTGAAGCTTCGAGGTCTCTTATGTTCCAAAAAAATAGTCAGTAAGTTTCGTTGTGTTTGGACTTTGTTTGTTATGGATTTTCTAGAAAAGCAAAAACAACCAGAAAAAACAACTAGCACTAAGCAATAGGTTAATAGGTTAGTTCATGGAAATTATATCACTACAAAAAAAGACACATCTGTGACATTTTGGGCCGAACAAAATTTATTTTTGTGTTGCTTATGACACTTCTATGACGATAATTGTGACAAAACCCGGTATCATCATAGATGTGGTGGGCTCCTACTTCTATGACAAAAAATCATGACAGAAAATGGTATTTTCATCCTGGGCGGGCCGGAGACGCAACTGCATGACATTCTTTGGGACACCCATGACGGAAAAAACCATGGTAGAAGCAAGGGCGAGGAAAATATCAAGGAGTTCCCGGTTACATCTTGGAGAGTGTAGCAAGTGTCTTGTCGTGTCCAAAGTGGATGACTAGTTGAACTTGCCAGTGGATCTCCTGAGGTTCCTCGAGGTTGACGCGGTAGGGAGCCTTGTTAGGAAGGGGCGCTCCAGGGATGATGTCTATTCGGTGCTCAATGCCTCATAGAGGAGGTAGACCCGGAGGTAGCTTGTCGGGGAAGACGTCTTGGAATTCCTGCAAAAGAGAAGACAACACTAAAGGTAGAGCGTGAGAGGTGTTAGCTTTTGGTGCATTGTCCTTGCACAAAAGGACATAGTGTAGGACACTAGATGGGTTCTCACACACTCCTCTTATCTCACTGTTGGTGGCAAATAGAACTAGGTTCTTCTTTTCGCTCATTGTGGAGGCACTCGATTTGGGCTTGTGGAACTCACTCTCTTTTTGGTGGTTCACTCTCTCACTATTCTCTCCACGATGGGTGGCGTGCTTGTCGGCGATCACTTGGCTTGGAGACATAGGGCAAAGTACGTACTCTTTCCCTTTCATCTTGAAGATGTAGTGGTTCATTCGGCCATTGTGGATCACGCCTCTATCAAATTGCCATGGTCATCCAAGAAGAAGGTGGCAAACGGTCATTGGAACGACATCACACTCCAAAGTGTCTTCGTAAGCTCCGATGTTGAAGGAGACGTGTACTCGATGCTCGACTTGGATAGTGCCGGAGTCGCTAAGCCATTGAACTTTGTAGGGACGAGGATGCTTCATCTTTGCCAATTGGAGCTTGGAGCATAGTTCTTCACTTGCTAAGTTATGGAAAGTCCCTCCATCGATGATGACCTTGACGAACCTTCCATTGATGATGGCCTTGGTATGAAAGATGTGCCGTCATTAGTCTTCTTCTTGTTGGTGTTGAAGGGTCAAGACCTTGGAGACAAAAATAGCTGGACTTGAATCTTCATCGCAAAATACTTGTTCCTCTTCATCGTTCACTTGCTGGTGCATGGCCACTTTCTCAAGTGCTTCCATTTCTCCTTCGCTCATGGAGTCGTATGTACCATCGTCGTTTAGGATCATGGTTTGCTTGTTGGTACACTCAAAGGACTTGTGGCCTCGGCCTCCGGATGCGAAGCATTTGAAGGAACTTGTCTTAACGGTCTCATTGGTTGGGGTAGATGATGATGAAGCTCTCGGCTTCAAGTTGCTTGTAGTAGGAGGATGACTTGGAGTTATTGAGGTTTTCTTGTAACTCGACTTGTCGACGTTGCTTGTAGAAGGCTTGGTTGAGGTAGACAGTGTTGGAGTCATTGAAGCATGGGTGTTGGAGAAGCCGTATCACTTGGATGAGAACTTGGCATACTTGATGTCTTCTTGCACTTGACGTTCCGCTTTGGTAGCTTGATGCACTAGCTCGATGAGGTTCGAGTATGGTTGAAAGTCAGCTATCTTCTTGATAGGATGACTGAGTCCATTCAAGAAACGTTCCATAGTTTGCTCATCATCTTCCGTGACATTGGCTTGTATCATTGCAATCTCCATTTCCTTGTAGTACTCTTCAATGCTCTTGGTTCCTTGCTTGAGTAGTTGGAGTTTCTTGAAGAGGTCGCGGTTATAGTAGGTAGGCACGAAGCGTGCTCTCATGACATCCTTCATTTGCGTCCAAGTAGTGATGGGTGGTTCACCTCTTGCTTCTCATCGCTCAATGACTTGTTCCCACCAAATGAGGACATAATCTTGGAACTCAAGGGATGCCATCGCGATCTTCTTCTCTTCGTCATAGTTGTGCAAGCGGAAGATTTTGTTGACCTTCAATGCCCATGAAAGGTACTCTTCGGGATCATTGCTTCCATTGAACTTGGGCATGGTGAACTTTAGCTTGCCGTAGCATTGCTCTTCATTGTGTTCGGGACAGGAATGATGACGTCCTTGACGAGGAGGATCGTCTCTCACAATTTGCTCTTGCGGTGGAGGATTTCCATTGTCTTCTTGTTCTTGTTGAACTTGATGTTCTTGGCCAGCTTGTGGAGGAACTTGTCTAGCTTGACGTTGCACGCGAGCTTGATATATTCGTTCATGAATTTCTTTGCGAAGTGCTTCATCATGTTCACGATCTTGTCGGCCTTGGTTGTCTACGGCTCAACTTGAATCTCGGAGGGATTATTGCGCCTCAAGTGCTTGAGCATCTCGCAATTGTTGCTCTTGACATTGTGCCTCTGCATCTTGTGCTTCTTGGTGTAGACGCGCTCGCTCTTCCTCTTCATGGTGGCGTTGTCGTTGCCTTTCTCGTGCTTGCACAAAGGTGGCTTGGTTTTGACGGTGTCGGTGCTCTTGAGAGTTGTTATCGCGTAGAGATTGAGGCTTGCTTGACGATCATTGCGCACGGCACAGCGAAGAGTGTTCGATGTCGGTGTACTTGAGCCGGAGAGGATGAAGTCGGAGTGTCGACTTGAGCTGCTCCGTCTTGATGAGGACGAAGTGGAAGAAGAGCGGTTGAGCAACAAAGCACGAATCTCGTCCATTCTTGCTTCATTCTCTAGCTTGTGATCGTCGAGCTTGTGGTCAAAGTAATCTCTTGTACGTTGCTCGGAGAGTCGCAAGTCGATGGCGAGGTTGTCGATGCGTTCACTCATTGCTTGTTGATCTTGATGCAAAGCACGTTGTGCCCCAAAGAGGTGGCTCTTTGTGACGTAGGAGTTCATGTCGTCTTCTTGCCCGATGAAGAGTGGGTTGGTAGAAGTACTTGGCTTATCTATCATTCCAAGAGAAATATGTGAGTGGTAGAAAGAGAAGAACGTATACCAAAGATACCTTGACCAAAGTTGAAGGTGGATCAATGATCAGTCCAATGTGGAACAAGGAAATAGCACAATTGGTACCAATTCTTGTCGGTTTCTCACACCTACACAAGTAAAAGCTTATGCTGGAGCTTGGTTAGGATGGTGGCACAAAATTCGATGCAATTGTTAGTGAGCTTCACTAATGTTGGAAAAGATTCACAAGTTTGCAATGCAACAAGTAGACCAAGCAATATAAGGTACACGGAAACACACACGCAAAGAGATAAGTGGGGTCGTGCAACCAAGGATGAGCCAAAGTGTGGAATCCACGAAAATGCTCTTGTTGCACAACACTAGAGAGACGCTAGCACGATTGCACAATAGGCGGATACGAGGACTTGTGCACAACCTACTAAGAAAAAATGCAACGACTTCTATCCCAAGTATGCTCTATGTATGGTGTTTCGATGATATGATCCAAGATGATCTAGTATGACAATCTTAATGTTGTATGATGCTATGGTTCTTGCTTAAAAGCTCTTTGCTTATCTTTCCCTTTTGCTTAAAACCTTGTTAGGCTCTTTGTTGTTTGAGCTATTTTCTCATGCAATGCTTCATGAACCAAGATAGCACTTGTGTATGCAATGACAACCTTGTGACACAAGAGATGATACCAAGAGATGCACCAATGATATGTATGTATGCTATGGGGAGTATGATCATTAATGTGCACAAGTCACGTTGTCGGCAATACTCAAAGGCTAGTCTCGATGGGTAAGTGATGCAAAAGAGTAAGGCTATGATGGCTATCAATGTACTGACAAGAATGATGCATCACTATGCCAAGAGGAGTTTACCGCTTCTTACTTACAGTATGGTGTCAAAATGCTAGCACGAATACCAAGATGATATAGCCGAGATGGTCGTTGTTGATGACGCGTCCGTGGAGAAGATGAGCGGCGGCGATGTTGATGTTGAACCGTACCTAAATAGCCAAAACACAATAGGACACGGAACCGCAACTCAAATTCTCAAGACAAAATGGGACAAAATTGTCGGAGTTGGTAGTGGTAAACGATGGTGGTGTATGTGGTATATGGCGGTGCTATGCGGAAGTGGTGGTGGTATGCGGAAGTGTATCTGGGCACCAGAACAAAATTTGGTGAAATATGGACGGAAAACGGGGCGGTGGATGGAGATGTTGCTGCCAGACGCCAGATGTCCGGGCTTGATGGCCGGATGTCCGGGCTTTGGATCCAGATGAACTCCGCGTTGAAGGTGGCAAATCCGGGCAAAATTCGGAGGAATTTGTGGATGGAAATTGGGGAAAAGGTGGGGAAGGGCTAGATCTACCTGCAACACACGAAATCCGCGGATCAAATCCAACAAAACTTCATCACACCAACAAATCACAAAAAAAATTGGGGCTATTTTTGTGGGGAATTTTCGAATTAGGGACAAAATCAAGGCTAGAAACACAACGGGAGGCTCTGAAATCGTGACCAACGTGGCTGTAGATACCAAGATGATGTAGGGTAGGAACCCTAGGGGCCAATCTTTCACGAAAGGAGTGAATCCCGCAAAGAACACGAGGAACACGAGGGGGAAAACGAGGGGGAAAACGAGGGAAATCACGAGGGGAAACACGAGAGAATCACTAAAACAAACAAGAAATAGTCACACATATGCTAGATCCTCGTGTACATAAGAGATCACATGATCCACGGTCAACAAAGGACGATACAAAGGTAGCCTGTTCTTCTCCGTGAGGAGGTCTTGATGGCGCCACCCAAAGGGGGGGGGTCTTGAATCTAAAGGGATCTTCTCCGAAGAGGGGCCGCGGTCTCTCTCGTGGAGTAAATCCGATGTGGATGAGAAAAGCTCTATCGCTAATGAGCTACTACTTTGCTAAACCTAAAACGTAGGTGTAACACCCACAATGCGGCTATATCTCCCACGTGTCGGGGCACGACCTAGAGGCATAGCCGCATGGTAGGTTTGTCGCAAGAGGGGTAATCTTCACACAATCCCGTTTACTGAATAAGAAAGGGATAAAGAGTTGGCTTACAATCGCCACTTCACACAAATAAAAAGTTAAACATACATCATCCAGAATACCATCAAGATCCGACTATGGAACCAAAATAAAAGGAAGACAACCCCAAATGCTAGATCCCTGATCGTCCCAACTGGGCTCCACTACTGATCATCCGGAAAAGACACAAAACAACGACTAAGATCTTCATCGAGCTCCCACTTGAGCTCGGTTGCGTCACCTGCACTGGTATCATCGGCACCTGCAACTATTTGGAAGTATCTGGGAGTCACGAGGACTCAGCAATCTCACACTCGCGAGATCAAGACTATTTAAGCTTATGGGTAGGAAAGGGTAGTGAGGTGGAGCTGCAGCAAGCACTAAGCATATATGGTGGCTAACATACGCAAATAAGAGCGAGAAGAGAAGCAACGCAGCGGTCGAGAAGCTAGAAATGATCAAGAAGTGATCCTGAATCTACTTACGTTCAAGCATAACACAAGAACCGTGTTCACTTCCCAGACTCCGCCAAAAAGAGACCATCATGGCTACACACGCGGTTGATGCATTTTAATTAAGTTAAGTGTCAAGTTCTCTACAACCGGACATTAACAAATTCCCATCTGCCACATAACCACGGGCACGGCTCTCAAAAGTTTGTACCCTGCAGGGGTGTCCCAACTTAGCCCATCACAAGCTCTCACGGTCAACGAAGGATATTCCTTCTCCCGGGAAGACCCGATCAGTCTCGGAATCCAGGTTACAAGACATTTCGACAATGCTAAAACAAGACCAGCAAGACCGCCCGATGCGCTGACATCCCGATAGGAGCTGCACATATCTCGTTCTCAGGGCAACACCGGATGAGCACTCTGTACAACTAAAACCAGCCCTCAAGTTTCCCCAAGGTGGCGCTGCAAAGGACTCTAGTTCGGACCAACACTTAGAGAAGCACTGGCCCGGGGGGTTAAAATAAATATGACCCTCGGGAGCGCGACTCCCAAAGGAGAAATATAGGTGGTGGTGAGGCAAATGGTAAAACCAAGGTTAGGCCTTGCTGGAGGAGTTTTATTCAAAGCGAACTGTCAAGGGGTTCCCATAACACCCAATCGCGTAAGGAATGCAAAATCAAGGAACATAACACCGGTATGACGGAAACTAGGGCGGCAAGAGTGGAACAAAACACCAGGCATAAGGCCGAGCCTTCCACCCTTTACCAAGTATATAGATGCATTAAAGTAAATAAGAGATTATAATGATATCCCAACAATATCCATGTTCCACTCAAAATAACATGGCCGGTCTAAGAATGGCGCTGAATCCTCACCCCCACCCCGGCGATCTCCACCCCCTTCCGACGATCTCCTCCACTAGCCACTAAATTCTAGTTCCCTTCCAGTGGATCTCTTCGGCGCTCCGAGATCTACATGTTCATACCCATCTTCAATGGGTTCCATGGAGGGTTCCACCCTTGGCTTGGACTTCTCCAAGGGTTTGGCTTTTGCGGAGAAGGTTTTCAAATCTATGGGCTTTTCGGTACACCCCATGGAGGACTCCTACATCTTCACCATGGTGGTTTCGTTTGGACGCCACAATTTTCGTTTGAACGAAGATTCTGTGGCTGCGGCTCTGGAAGCAGCTATTGGTGGTTCGAGCATTGATTTCATGGTGTTTTTGATAAAGGACAAGGTATTTGGATATCAAGTCTCTTGCAAGGTTGTTGCCATGATTATTCTTCGCCTTCGGTCTTTTTCTTGCGAACAATTCAAATGTTACTTTCATCTGTGGAGTAACGGTGGTCCTAATTGGAGTCGTGAGTTCAAGATCTGGAATTTGGAGTGTGATGCTGAGTGGATCCTAGTGAGTCCCTCCAAGAGACGTGCTGCACTTGGGGTTTTAGCCCCGCGTTCTAAGCCATCTAAGTCTTCCTTCAAATCTGCTCATTCAATTGGCAAAAAGCTCTCATTTGCAGTTTTTCAGAGCTATGGTGCTTGCCAGGATTATCGTTATCCAGCTACGGAAAGTTGCATTCGTGATATTCAACAGGCGGGATACTCAATTTATTCTCATGAGCGGGTTATTATTCGTCCAACATTGCCGGCGACTGTCCGGTGGACGTCGGCGAGACCATCTATCTCGTTTGGTACGGTGCATGATCTTAGGCCCCACGCTGATCGCACGCCACCCATCTCGGGCGGGAATTCTGTTCCTTTGTATGAGGACGTGTCGGGCCATGTTGGGCCCGCTTCTGTGGCCTCGCAGGGCCTTGATCAGTCATCCTCCTCCTCTGAGGTGGGTCGGGCTTCGCCGGTTTCCTTTGGGGAGCAGCTGGATATCCCCTCATCTCAACAAGCAAGGGATGATTTTGATAACTTAATTTCTGGTATGGTTGATGAAATTTCTACGTGTCAGAAGTGCCTTGAAAAGGGTCACTTCGCTTCTGCATGTACATCTACGCTTTGGTGTATCTCCTGCCTTCGGTCTGGTCACGTCAAAAAAGATTGTAACAAATTTGCTAGAATCTGAAGGAAATATGCCCTAGAGGCAATAATAAAGTTATTATTTATTTCCTTATAATCATGATAAATGTTTATTATTCATGCTAGAATTGTATTAACCGGAAACATAATACATGTGTGAATACATAGACAAACAAAGTGTCACTAGTATGCCTCTACTTGACTAGCTTGTTAATCAAAGATGGTTATGTTTCCTAACCATGAACAATGAGTTGTTATTTGATTAACGAGGTCACATCATTAGTTGAATGATCTGATTGACATGACCCATTCCATTAGCTTAGCACACGATCGTTTAGTATGTTGCTACTGCTTTCTTCATGACTTATACATGTTCCTATGACTATGAGATTATGCAACTCCCGTTTGCCTAAGGAACACTTTGGATGCTACCAAATGTCACAACGTAACTGAGTGATTATAAAGGAGCATTACAGGTGTCTCCAAAGGTAGATGTTGGGTTGGCGTATTTCGAGATTAGGATTTGTCACTCCGATTGTCGGAGAGGTATCTCTGGGCCCTCTCGGTAATACACATCACATAAAGCCTTGCAAGCATTACAACTAATATGGTAGTTGTGAGATGATGTATTACGGAACGAGTAAAGAGACTTGTCGGTAACGAGATTGAACTAGGTATTGGATACCGACGATCGAATCTCGGGCAAGTAACATACCGATGACAAAGGGAACAACGTATGTTGTTATGCGGTCTGACCGATAAAGATCTTCGTAGAATATGTAGGAGCCAATATGGGCATCCAGGTCCCGCTATTGGTTATTGACCGGAGACATGTCTCGGTCATGTCTACATTGTTCTCGAACCCGTAGGGTCCGCACGCTTAAGGTTACGATGACAGTTACATTATGAGTTTATGCATTTTGATGTACCGAAGGTTGTTCGGAGTCCCGGATGTGATCACGGACATGACGAGGAGTCTCGAAATGGTCGAGACGTAAAGATTGATATATTGGAAGCCTATGTTTGGACATCGGAAGTGTTCCGGGTGAAATCGGGATTTTACCGGGTTACCGGGAGGGTTACCGGAACCCCCCGGGAGCCATATGGGCCTTCATGGGCCTTAGTGGAAAGGAGAAAGGGGCAGCCCAAGGTGGCTGCGCCTCTTCCCCCTCCCCTAGTCCTATTAGGACTAGGAGAAGGTGGCCGGCCCCCTCTCTCCCTTCCCCTCCGAGGAATCCTAGTTGGACTAGGATTGGGGGGAGGAATCCTACTCCCAGAGGGAGTAGGACTCTCCTGCGCCTCCCTCTATGGCCGGCCAGCCTCCCCTCCTCTCCTCCTTTATATACGGAGGCAGGGGACACCTCTAGACACACAAGTTGATCCACGTGATCTATTCCTTAGCCGTGTGCGGTGCCCCTTGCCACCATATACCTCGATAATACTGTAGCGGAGTTTAGGCGAAGCCCTGCTGCAGTAGTTCATCAAGATCGTCACCACGCCGTCGTGCTGACGGAACTCTTCCCCGACACTTTGCTGGATCGGAGTCCGGGGATCGTCATCGAGTTGAACGTGTGCTCAAACTCGGAGGTGCCGTAGTTTCGGTGCTTGATCGGTTGGATCGTTAAGACGTACGACTACTTCCTCTACGTCGTGTTATCGCTTCCGCAGTCGGTCTGCGTTGGGTACGTAGACAACACTCTCCCCCTCGTTGCTATGCATCACATGATCTTGCGTGAGCGTAGGAAATTTTTTGAAATTACTACGAAACCCAACAGTGGTATCAGAGCCTAGGTTATTTATGTTGATGTTATTTGCACGAGTAGAACACAAGTGAGTTGTGGACGATACAAGTCATACTGCCTACCAGCATGTCATACTTTGGTTCGGCGGTATTGTTGGACGAGACGACCCGGACCAACCTTACGCGTACGCTTACGCGAGACTGGTTCCCTCGACGTTCTTTGCACATAGATGGCTTGCGGGCGACTGTCTCTCCAACTTTAGTTGAACCATGTATGGCTACGCCCGGTCCTTGAGAAGGTTAAAACGGAGTCTATTTGACAAACTATCATTGTGGTTTTGATGCGTAGGTGAGATTGGTTCTTACTTAAGCCCGTAGCAGCCACGTAAAACATGCAACAACAAAGTAGAGGACGTCTAACTTGTTTTTGCAGGGCATGTTGTGATGTGATATGGTCAAGGCATGATGCTGAATTTTATTGTATGAGATGATCATGTTTTGTAACCAAGTTATCGGCAACTGGCAGGAGCCATATGGTTGTCATTTTACTGTATGCAATGCAATCGCGATGTAATATTACTAAACGGTCATGATAGTCATGGAAGCATAAGATTGGCAAGACGACAACGATGCTACGATGGAGATCAAGGTGTCGCGCCGGTGACGATGGTGATCATGACGGTGCTTCGGAGATGGAGATCACAAGCACAAGATGATGATGGCCATATCATATCACTTATATTGATTGCATGTGATGTTTATCTTTTTTATGCATCTTATCTTGCTTTGATTGACGGTAGCATTATAAGATGATCTCTCACTAAATTATCAAGAAGTGTTCTCCCTGAGTATGCACCGTTGCCAAAGTTCGTCGTGCCCAGACACCACGTGATGATCGGGTGTGATAAGCTCTACGTCCATCTACAACGGGTGCAAGCCAGTTTTTGCACACGTAGAATACTCAGGTTAAACTTGACGAGCCTAGCATATGCAGATATGGCCTCGGAACACGGAGACCAAAAGGTCGAGCGTGAATCATATAGCAGATATGATCAACATAAACGATGTTCACCATTGAAAACTACTCCATCTCACGTGATGATCGGTCATGGTTTAGTTGATTTGGATCACGTAATCACTTAGAAGATTAGAGGGATGTCTATCTAAGTGGGAGTTCTTAAGTAATATGATTAATTGAACTTAAATTTATCATGAACTTAGTACCTGATAGTATCTTGCTTGTTTATGTTGATAGTAGATAGATGGCTCGTGCTGTTGTTCCGTTGAATTTTAATGCGTTCCTTGAGAAAGCAAAGTTGAAAGATGATGGTAGCAATTACACGGACTGGGTCCGTAACTTGAGGATTATCCTCATTGCTGCTCAGAAGAATTACGTCCTGGAAGCACCGCTGGGTGCCAGGCCTGCTGCTGGAGCAACGCCAGATGTTATGAACGTCTGGCAGAGCAAAGCTGATGATTACTCGATAGTTCAGTGTGCCATGCTTTACGGCTTAGAATCGGGACTTCAACGACGTTTTGAACGTCATGGAGCATATGAGATGTTCCAGGAGTTGAAGTTAATATTTCAAGCAAATGCCCGGATTGAGAGATATGAAGTCTCCAATAAGTTCTATAGCTGCAAGATGGAGAACAGTTCTGTCAGTGAGCATATACTCAAAATGTCTGGGTATAATAATCACTTGATTCAATTGGGAGTTAATCTTCCGGATGATTGCGTCATCGACAGAATTCTCCAATCACTGCCACCAAGCTACAAAAGCTTCGTGATGAACTATAATATGCAAGCGATGAACAAGACTATTCCTGAGCTCTTCGCAATGCTGAAAGCTACGGAGGTAGAAATCAAGAAGGAGCATCAAGTGTTGATGGTTAACAAAACCACTAGTTTCAAGAAAAAGGGCAAAGGGAAGAAGAAGGGGAACTTCAAGAAGAACGGCAAGCAAGTTGCTGCTCAAGAGAAGAAACCCAAGTCTGGACCTAAGCCTGAAACTGAGTGCTTCTACTGCAAGCAGACTGGTCACTGGAAGCGGAACTGCCCCAAGTATTTGGCGGATAAGAAGGATGGCAAGGTGAACAAAGGTATATGTGATATACATGTTATTGATGTGTACCTTACTAGAGCTCGCAGTAGCACCTGGGTATTTGATACTGGTTCTGTTGCTAATATTTGCAACTCGAAACAGGGACTACGAAATAAGTGGGCACTGGTAAAGGACGAGGTGACGATGCGCGTGGGAAACGGTTCCAAAGTCGATGTGATCGCGGTCGGCACGCTACCTCTACATCTACCTTCGGGATTAATATTAGACCTAAATAATTGTTATTTGGTGCCAGCGTTGAGCATGAATATTATATCTGGATCTTGTTTAATGCGAGACGGTTATTCATTTAAATCAGAGAATAATGGTTGTTCTATTTATATGAGTAATATCTTTTATGGTCATGCACCCTTGAAGAGTGGTCTATTCTTATTAGATCTCGATAGTAGTTGTACACATATTCATAATGTTGAAACCAAAAGATGCAGAGTTGGTAATGAAAGTGCAACTTATTTATGGCACTGTCGTTTAGGTCATATCGGTGTAAAGCGCATGAAGAAACTCCATACTGATGGACTTTTGGAACCACTTGATTATGAATCGCTTGGTACTTGCGAACCGTGCCTCATGGGCAAGATGATCAAAACACCGTTCTCCGGGACTATGGAGAGAGCAACAGATTTGTTGGAAATCATACATACCGATGTGTGCGGTCCGATGAATATTGAGGCTCGTGGCGGATATCGTTATTTTCTCACCTTCACAGATGATTTAAGCAGATATGGGTATGTCTACTTAACGAAACATAAGTCTGAAACATTTGAAAAGTTCAAAGAATTTCAGAGTGAAGTTGAAAATCATCGTAACAAGAAAATAAAGTTTCTACGATCTGATCGTGGAGGAGAATATTTGAGTTACGAGTTTGGTGTACATTTGAAAAACTGTGGAATAGTTCCGCAACTCACGCCACCCGGAACACCACAGCGTAATGGTGTGTCCGAACGTTGTAATCGTACTTTACTAGATATGGTGCGATCTATGATGTCTCTTACTGATTTACCGCTATCGTTTTGGGGTTATGCTCTAGAGACGGCCGCATTCACGTTAAATAGGGCACCATCAAAATCCGTTGAGACGACGCCTTATGAACTGTGGTTTGGCAAGAAACCAAAGTTGTTGTTTCTTAAAGTTTGGGGCTGCGATGCTTATGTGAAAAAGCTTCAACCTGATAAGCTCGAACCCAAATCAGAGAAATGTGTCTTCATAGGATACCCAAAGGAAACTGTTGGGTACACCTTCTATCACAGATCCGAAGGCAAGACATTCGTTGCTAAGAATGGATCCTTTCTAGAGAAGGAGTTTCTCTCGAAAGAAGTGAGTGGGAGGAAAGTAGAACTTGACAAGGTAACTGTACCTGCTCCCTTACTGGAAAGTAGTTCATCACAGAAAACTGTTTCAGTGACACCTACACCAGTTAGTGAGGAAGCCAATGATAATGATCATGAAACTTCAGATCAAGAAGCTACTGAACCTCGTAGATCAACCAGAGTAAGATCCACACCAGAGTGGTACGGTAATCCTGTTCTGGAAGTAATGCTACTAGATCATGATGAACCTACAAACTATGAAGAAGCGATGGTGAGCCCAGATTCCGCAAAGTGGCTTGAAGCCATGAAATCTGAGATGGGATCCATGTATGAGAACAAAGTATGGACTTTGGTTGACTTGCCCGATGATCGGCAAGCAATTGAAAATAAATGGATCTTTAAGAAGAAGACTGACGCTGATGGTAATGTTACTGTCTACAAAGCTCTACTTATCGCAAAAGGTTTTCGGCAAGTTTAAGGGATTGACTACGATGAGACCTTCTCACCCGTAGCGATGCTTAAGTCCGTCCAAATCATGTTAGCGATTGCCGCATTTTATGATTATGAAATTTGGCAGATGGATGTCAAAACTGCATTCCTGCATGGATTTCTGGAAGAAGAGTTGTATATGATGCAACCGGAAGGTTTTGTCGATCCAAAGGGAGCTAACAAAGTGTGCAAGCTCCAGCGATCCATTTATGGACTGGTGCAAGCCTCTCGGAGTTGGAATAAGCGCTTTGATAGTGTGATCAAAGCATTTGGTTTTATACAGACTTTCGGAGAAGCCTGTATTTACAAGAAAGTGAGTGGGAGCTCTGTAGCATTTCTGATATATATGTGGATGACATATTGCTGATTGGAAATGATATAGAATTTCTGGATAGCATAGAGGGATACTTGAATAAAAGTTTTTCAATGAAAGACCTTGGTGAAGCTGCTTACATATTAGGCATTAAGATCTATAGAGATAGATCAAGACGCTTAATTGGACTTTCACAAAGCACATACCTTGACAAAATTTTGAAGAAGTTCAAAATGGATCAAGCAAAGAAAGGGTTCTTGCCTGTGTTACAAGGTGTGAAGTTGAGTAAGACTCAATGCCCGACCACTGCAGAAGATAGAGAGAATATGAAAGATGTTCCCTATGCATCAGCCATAGGATCTATCATGTATGCGATGCTGTGTACCAGACCTGATGTGTGCCTTGCTATAAGTTTAGCAGGGAGGTACCAAAGTAATCCAGGAGTGGATCACTGGACAGCGGTCAAGAACATCCTTAGATACCTGAAAAGGACTAAGGATATGTTTCTCGTATATGGAGGTGACAAAGAGCTCACCGTAAAAGGTTACGTTGATGCAAGCTTTGACACTGATCCGGACGATTCTAAATCGCAAACCGGATACGTGTTTACATTAAACGGTGGAGCTGTCAGTTGGTGCAGTTCTAAACAAAGCGTCGTAGCGGGATCTACATGTGAAGCGGAGTACATAGCTGCTTCAGAAGCAGCAAATGAAGGAGTCTGGATGAAGGAGTTCATATCCGATCTAGGTGTCATACCTAATGCATCGGGTCCAATGAAAATCTTTTGTGACAATACTGGTGCAATTGCCTTGGCAAAGGAATCCAGATTTCACAAAAGGACCAAACACATCAAGAGACGCTTCAACTCCATCCGGGATCTAGTCTAGGTGGGAGACATAGAGATTTGCAAGATACATACGGATCTGAATGTTGCAGACCCATTGACTAAGCCTCTTCCACGAGCAAAACATGATCAGCACCAAAGCTCCATGGGTGTTAGAATCATTACAGTGTAATCTAGATTATTGACTCTAGTGCAAGTGGGAGACTGAAGGAAATATGCCCTAGAGGCAATAATAAAGTTATTATTTATTTCCTTATAATCATGATAAATGTTTATTATTCATGCTAGAATTGTATTAACCGGAAACATAATACATGTGTGAATACATAGACAAACAAAGTGTCACTAGTATGC